>NC_135793.1:20484881-20757381 GCF_051106095.1 Pogona vitticeps | reverse complement strand
GCAAATGTGATGTTTCTTTTGTTGCTGCTTTCATCATCCCAAGTTCAGGGGCCATATGGGACTGCTATGGGCAGTCCTTCGGAGTTGGCGGTTGGGTTGGGTTGGGTTGGGTCAGAAAGGATCAGATCAGATCAGATTTCCTCTCAACCGTCTGTGCCACCACAAGAGAAACGACCAGAAGAGACTGTGCTTCCAGATGGAAGGGGCCATGTCTTCACAGGACCAGCTACTTCTTGAATGCTGCTGGTTGAAGTCTCTCCTGAGAACAAGGCACCGTGGAAAGGATGATCTCTGAGATGGTGGCCTGCACTTTGAAACAGCCAAACACATCTATGTCTTGGTTTTGAGGATGTTCTTAGAACCAGCAGTCAAGAAAAGGAACTGGCTCTTCCCCCCTGCTTCAGGAAAAGTCACACCTTTCCTTGTTCCTCTGTTGGCGATGCAGGGAAGGAGAAAGTAGGGAAAGAAGAAGAAGAAGCAAGAGATTGCACCACCCTAAGCTTGCCTCTACTGGGTTCACTAGGATACGTACAGTGTTGTTGGACTTAGCCCTGCTACTACCTGATTAGGCACCCACTGTGCAGCCATTCACACCGTTGTCTCCCCACACCTGGAACATTCTGCCTCCTTCCTCAGTCTCTGCTTCACTCTGTGGAAGATTTTTATTCCAGTCTTTGTGTTGTAGCTCAAACCCCGAGGCCATCCTTCTGCCAGTACTGCCTAAACCATAAACCTTTTAGATGGTTTATTTTCCTTCCCCTCCTTTTTCCCTTTTGTTTCACCTGTGACCAAGAAGACAATGTGATCATAACTGCTACCAGAAAATAAAGAGACGTTCAATGAAAAAAAGAGGGTTTTGTTTTGAGCAAAAGATTAAAACTCAAAGGTTTGGAATCATAAACAATGAAGAGATGGATTTTTCATACAGCCTTTTATCTAAACTAAACAAAGCCAAATTCTAACTTCTCCACCTTTTTGTAGAACTATCTAACCTTACTTCTGTCTCAGTTCTTCTCCTTCTATCACACTGCTCATCAGACCTCCTCTCACACCCTATTTCAACACACATTTGGCAACCCATCTAACTCTCTAAACCAGTGGTCCCCAACCTTGGGCCTCCAGATGTTCTTGGACTACAACTCCCAGAAGCCTTCACCACCATCTCTGCTGGCTAGGATTTCTGGGAGTTGAAGTCCAAGAACATCTGGAGGCCCAAGGTTGGGGATCACTGCTCTAAACAGTCACACACTCATATATATACACTATCTTCCTTCCTCATGGGCTGCAGAAAACAACCAAAGAAAATAAGATTGTATGGATGCCTTTTCTTCTTTCCACCCAACTGCCACAATGGTCTTATCTGCCACTCATCCAACACACACACCTGTCACTGAACACTGTTCATCGCACAAACAGCCAACGTACCTTTACACACATCATCCAACAACAACAATAAACAGGCAGGGCTGGAAAGTTACAACGGTCATTCAGGCAGGTGGCATAAAGGTGGGCAGGGCCAGTGACTTGGCATACGTGGCAACAGTTCTTTGCTTTCTGCCACAGGTGAGAGGCAGGTTTGGGTCAGCGGATAGGAAAGCATCGTGTGTGGCAACCCAGAGCAATTGCTAGGGATAGGATTTCTATTATTATTATTTCTTGGACTGCAAATCCCATAATTCTCCCTTCTGTGAGTTCTGCCTGACAGACAGACACCTCACGGACACTTAAGTGTGGCTCGCCTGGGGGGGGGAAGGTCTCGGCTGAAAGGTTTTGAAGCTGAACTAGGCCTGGCTGTACCCAAACATCCAGTGTTGGATGGAAACTAGGCTCAGTCAGAATTTATTTATTATTTTATTTATTTTATTTATATCCCGCCTATCTAGCCAACTCAGGACCACTCTAGGCGGCTGTGCTAGACTAAACAGACCAAAAGTCTGACTGAATATGAAGCAGGTCCCCACGTTCCTAATTATATTCTCTTCTTTGTCCATCCTCCCTTTGCATGGTAGCCTAACGACACAAAGAACTTGGGAAAGTTTCATTTAAAAGAAGAAGAAGCAGTGTCCACAATCTCCTAACCACCATGTCTAATCTTTGTCTCCTCCATTAAGAGGAGTGCCGTGGATAAGAAGCAAGGAAGAGCTTCCTTTCTGAGGGGGAAGGCCATGGATCTCGTTCACGAACAGCTTCAGAACCTTGGAGAGCTACTTCAAAGTTCAGACTGCAACCTAGAGCATATTTGCCATTCCTTTGAAATCAGAGTCACCTGCCTCCACTGAGAGCAGACCCTCTCCAACAGACCCTAAAGGATGGGAGAAATTATGGCAGCCGGGTAGGTGTCCCACTTCCTAGCTTTCTAGTCTCCAGTATAAACCACTCTGCTGTGTAGTCTCGAACAAAGGCTGAGCTTGAGACTGAAAACACTGCTTCCCATCAAAGGACTGTTTCATGCCTTCTTTTTTTGAGCTGCATGCACACGTACTTTCATTACAAAGTTATTTGTCCCGTCCCCCCCCTCCTCCGGTTTGAAAAATGTGATTTTTCTTTTTCAGGTTGCCATCTGGTAGTGCTGCTAACAATCTCTGAGAGTAAGAGGCCATCTGTTAATACTTTCCCAGGAAGCTTTTTATAGAGCAGTGAAGTGGCAAAAAATATTTTTTTTAAAAAAAAAACTTCCAATGACTTATAAGAGGTTGAGTATGAATGCAGGCATTGCCCTCCCTTGCAGGACCACTAATTCCATCCTTATGAAAAGAAAGGACAACCTGTCCACACAGAGCCAAATTTCGTCAGGACCTTTTGTGGTTTGAAAGTGTACCCTAATTGTCCATGGTTCCATCTAACCCAACATAACCTGCTTTGTCAAGTTGTGTTTGCCTCAGGCAGAGAAAGAGAGAGAGAGTCTCTAGCATCTGGTCTCTACTATCTTTGATTGCAGATGTCCGGCATGACAAGGGCAACATTTTTCATACAACACATGTGCTCTGCCAATGTGCCAGATCTCAGAGAAGGGACTTTTTGGACTACATCTCTCATAATTCTTCAATCAGTCAAAAGTTTAGGATTATTTATGGCACTTCTACAAAGCTGGCTAGAGTCAAACTAGTTTTTCCTAAGCAATCCAGTGCATGAGTAGCCAGAAGTAGTTATTAATAGGAACAGAAGGAGAGAAACCGGAATGAAGCAGTCATAAATAAACAAACAATGCAAAATAGACTTCGAACACTTCAGCTCTTCCTTGCTTCCTAGTCACTTGTGTGACTAGCTGGCCTACAAGAAGGGCCATTCTCAGTGGCCTCTCCTAGATGAAATCCTAGCCTCCCGGAAATCCCATAAATCTGACAACTGTAAGGGAAGTGATCCTTCGCCCTCTAAACCAGATCTAGCCAGACATCCTATTTGTGGGACCTGTTCTGCTTTGTAGCTATATGTGGATCATTGTAGATCAGCAATTCCGAACCAGCTGTAAAGTGGGCCAGCTGAGGTGGACAAAGTTCTGATCAAATGCAACCAAACCAAAAGCATCTGTTTTACACACAACGAGCTTTGAGACGAGATATGCATTAGGACTATACAGCACTGCTCTTCAAAATCACTTTCACTGCCACGACTCCATCCCAGGGAATTCTGGGGTTTATAGTTTGTTGAAGGACTCAGAATTGTCTGCTAGAGAGAACTCTAGTGGTATAGCTCCGGGAACTGCACTGGAGATACACTGTAGGCAGGAGATGAGTGATTACAGAGTTTGGGTAAGTTGCTTTTTGGACTACAACTCCCAGAATCCCTCAGGCACTGGGGATTTTGCAAGTTGTACAAACCATGACTGTGTAATTAATTGGCGTAAGGCCAACTAGTCTAGGGAATTCTTTATTTTGATTTCATTTGTCTTTTTACTTCTTGCTATCAAATTATGGGGGGGATTCAGAAATCCCTGCTATTCTAATGAAAAGCACCTGGAGTTCCATCAGTAGATACCCATCTACTGTCTGCCCATCCTTGCCCTAAGGCAAGGGAATCTAGCTGTTTCTAAATTTAATTATCATTGAGATGAACTCCAAACTATCAAGTGGACACTGTCTATCTTCTAGAAGGATGGGAAACACTTCATGGGAGATTTCAGCAGGAAAAGGAGGGGAAGAAAGTACAAATTCCACAGGCCATAGAAATTAGAGGACACTTTTGGGTCTAGGTGGCAGAAGAGGAAGAAATAATATAACTGTTGGGATGTCATCAAACTTAGAATTACCAACAGTGAGATATCTGCAAACAGCTGAGTTGATTTATCATTTATTCATGGTTGCCAAGATTTTGGAAAAAGAAAGACATTCCAACCATCAGCAAGATAACAGCAGATGAAACTCTGGTCTTTATTAGGTTGTTTAAAATGTACATGTGTTAGAATATAGAGAAGACAGAATGGATTCTAATGGAAACATAAAGATGATAAATATTTTGCTTCCTTGGGAGAGAAATATCAGATTTGGATTTTCTAACTTAGCTGAGCTGATGGCATATTGAGATTTATTATTTTCTATAAATATTGGGCTAGCAAATTAGTGATTTATGTGATGACTGATGTATCAATAGATATTTCCCCCTTTTACTCTCTAAAGCTGCTGTATAACTGTGGGGTTCTATGTTTGAAGGTCTTTGTTAGTAAAAATGGTTCAATAATGGGGTGAGAACAACCTAGCATTGGAAGCCAAATTTATACATATGAAAGCCACTGAAGTACATTGAACTTCAGTTAATTGTTACTTAAATCCCACTGATTTCAAAGAGTCTAGGTCTGGATCCAATCCAACTAATTGTTTTTTTTTCACTGATAACACCATGAGAATTTTTTCTCTCTCTCTCCTCTGGTTGGTTACACAGACTCTTCTGAAATAATTTATTTGTTATAATCTTCATATCAGGGTCTTCCAGTGTCTGGATGCGTACGCCATTGTGCTCCTCTTTTGTTAAAGAAGAGGACCCGTAAACACGCAAAAGAGAAAGCCATCATCTAGCTGCCAAAAGGAGGGGAGAGGGAAATATTTCCGCAAAAAGTGATCTGTTGTTTACACCCTCAAATATTTATAATGATGCCAGATGCAAGAAAATGATGATGAGGAGAGTTCCCTTCTGTGCTTTCTTGCTGGCTGGGGGCCAGATTTCACAGGCTGCCAAACCATAAAACCATTCTATGGAGAAGGGGTAATAACAGGAGTGTGGCAGGGTCTCCCTCTTTCCTACTTTGTGTACAAGCACTCTTCCAGATCATCAAAGAACCCTCGTGAAAAGGGAGTTCACAAGATATTGGGCAATGCCTGCCCTGCCTTTCCGCTGTTGGCTAAGCCTGCCGTTCGATCTTAAGCTGCTTTCCTTTCCCCGATGACAACGAAGAGGTGGCTTTCTATTTTCCGCTCTCCTCCCAACAGAATCCATGCAGGAGAGAAGGTGGATCTAACCTAAACTAAGCCTGAAGTGGATGAGGAAGAAAGAGTGAATGAAAATCAACCCCGTCAAAGCCCTTATTTGCTTTCACCATTTAAGGTATAGGAAGAAAATATGACAAGGCTGATCGAAGGGGGGCGTTATATAGAAATGTCCCAGAAGAGAAGTATCATTAGAGTCCTTAAGAAGGGTCAGCGGCCCAAATTTCACCCAGTCAATTCCAGTGGTCCCCAACCTTGGGCCTCCAGATGTTCTTGAACTACAACTCCCAGAAACCTTCACAACTTCTGCTGGCCAGGATTTCTGGGAGTTGAAGTCCAAGAACATCTGGAGGCCCAAGGTTGGGGACCACTAAATTAATCCATTCTATGTCTCTGTCTTTACTTCACAGGGGAGCTATCCAAGGTGATGGACATTACACATCACTCACCCCCCCTCCAAGATGCGGTACGTTGGATAGCTTCATTAAAGTTTGAATTAAACTTGAGGGTGGATTCAGCACTCTGTGGAATCAGTCAAATGGGTCTGTTCAGAAAGGACTGCTTACACAAACACACACACGTAGACACACAATGAGAGAGAGAGAGAGAGAGAACATATGGCTTCATAAAATTCCAAATTTTTCAAGAGGGATAGAGGACATTTCAGCTTCAGTTTGACCTTTAATTCTTTCACAACATAGTGCCATGTTGGGGGAGGGGGTGTTTTGCTATATTTGGATTTTTTTTTAAAAAAAGAGTAAACATGTGTTTTTATACCTTTTTGATAGCAATTTTGGATATGGTTCTCCATTAAAAAAGCAAGGTATAAATTAAATGAACTTCAAATCCTTTGGACACTGCTGGCTGCCATCTTCCTGTGATGGGTTTTTTCCCCCCCTCTTGCTAAGATGCTGGAATGAAGTTGCATTCGTAATCATACAAATTCAGGCTTCTTTCAGTTCATATTGCTGGCAACTCAAGCAGCACATTCCGCGAATGACTGTGACAGTAGACAAGGCTAGCCTTCTTCATACTTGCTGTCAAATAAAACTGAAGGGCATGGAGGAGGTAAATATTCTCTTGGGGTTTTTTGGAGCTGCGATTGTTAGGTGTTCTTCCTCGTTGTCCTAGTGACCTCTAGTGAACAAACCTAGGTACTGCAAAACGGTCCGCATCTGTTGTTGCTTCTGACTTACAGTGACTTCAAGGTATCTGAAGTGTTTAAGGAGTGGCCTTACCAGTTCCAGCTCCCCAGTAAACTTCTCAGGCCCTGCAGGGATTTGAACCCTGGTCCACTGAGTCCTCATCCGACACTCTGTCCATGACACCACCCTTTCCTCTCATTTGTCCCATACAGAGCTAGTAGCAGATCAAACGATTTCTTCTCTCTGGATTCTAGGTCTCAGAACGTCCATCTTGCCAGTAAGGGCAGCAGTTACTTACAGCTCCTATAAACTCAGAATTGTGTTTATAATAATTTTTATTTATCACTGATCCTGATAAAGGCACCATGCAGGTCCTTTTTTTTTCTTTTTCTTTTTCCTAGTTGCTGTTACTGTTCTTCTTGTTGTTGTTCCCTTTCATGCCAATGAGTCAATTTTCGCTTGATCAGCCTGAGATTTAATTTTCTCAGAGAGGGAGGATGCACTCTATGGATGTCCTTTCTCCAAACCATGTGCAATTATATATAAATAGTAATAGTAATAGTAATAGTAATAGTAATAGTAATAGTAATAGTAACAGTAATAGTAATAGTAGTAGTAGTAGTAGTAGTAGTAGTAGTAGTAGTAGTAATAATAATAATAATAATAATAATAATAATAATAATAATAATAATAATAATAATAATAATAATAATAATAATAATAATAATAATAATAAAAAAACAATTCTTACTTGTCGGTTGCATGTGCACAGATGCAAAATTAGACCTGGTTATTTAAAATAATCTTAAAAAACAATTACAACACATCATGCTCAAGTGTTGCGCCTGCCATTTGGTCTGCTTTCCAGGTGCCACTCACTGTGGATGATGGACATCATCAAGGTTTCTGGTCTCCCTCTTTATGCTTCTTCTTCTGCAAATCTGGTCCAGACTAGCCAACCCTTCAAGTGGTTGACTGGCCTTCCTAAAACAAGGTTGTGTGATCATCACAGGACTCGGACCCGGCATCAGGGGGTCAGTATTACCGGCCAGTTGCCAACGGCCACCAAGCCTTCTGGAGAGCCTACGGTCAAGGTCCCCTTGCTTTGAGACAGGAGAAAACAAACACCTTTGGAAGGAAGAGCTCATTAAAGGTTGCTGGCAGCACCTGCCATTTTAACTTACCAGCGCAGGAGAGGATCCAATTTCAGAGCTATTAAAATGACCACCTACAAGAGATTGATTTCGTGTGCTGTTCTACCCAGAACCTGGAAATCATGCTTTATTGAACTTAGGTTACCACTGGTCGTGCCACTGGGGAAACTGGGAAGTTACAGTCCCGATCATGCATGTGATGAAGCCATGGATGAGGCTCCTGTCTGAGGAACAGCTTGCCTCCCAATGTTATGGGTGCCCCATCGCTGGAGGTTTTCAAGAAAAGATTGGACAGCCATCTGTCCAAGATGGTAGGAGGTCTCCTGCCTTGTGCAGGGGGTTGGACTAGAAGACCTCCAAGGTCCCGTCCAACCCTATGACAATTCTATGATTCTATAAAGTGGATTGCAATTGATGAAAGCTTGAATCCTAGACAACCTGAGGTCTCGCAACAACATTTTGTTATTTGTGGTGCACTAGGGCACACAGCACTTGCTCCTTAAGAACTCAAGCAAAAGGCCTTTCCTCTTTTTAACCTGAGCCACCAGGTTGAAGACAGCTGCTCCAGATCTTTCAATAGTTGCAGTACATCCAGGGCACATTTGAACTGCAACACACTGCCGACTTTCCTTCTTTCTAAACTTCCCCCCGTGATCAATAGCCTGAACGTTCACTAATCCCATTACAGCCAAGAAAAACGGAAGCCAGTGATGAGAAAATGATTAGACCATCCCGTTCAATCACTTAATCTGTTTGTCTTTCCCATCCCTGCCCTTGATTATGTATCTACAACAAGATTCCAGCAGAGCTAACACAAGAAAAAAGGCCTCTGTTCTCTCCTACCGTTTCTCGTTATAAAGATCCCCTCCCTGTGCACAGGATCCCATCCATCTTGCTGTGAAATGTTTGAGAGGACCTCAGCTAGGGAAAGCAATTCCCTTGGCAGAAGATCAAACTAATTTAAAACATAGGCAGTGAAAAATATAAGAAGCATCCAGAGTTTGTAGAGGAACAAATTCATTCCATAGGAAGATTCCCAGGAAGAAATCAGCCGCCATCCTACGTCGGTCCAGCATGACTGGTATGTTGCTTGCATCAGGTTTATGCTTCATTTATTGCATATTTGGAATGATGGCATTTGAGAGTGGTTCCCAAACTTGAGCCTCCAGATGTTCTTGGACTACAACTCCCAGATGTTCTGACCAGCGCAGTGAGGGGGGAGGCTTCTGGGAGTTTGAGTCCAGGAACATCTGGGGACCCAAGGTTGGGAACCACTGGTATACGATGATGAAGATGCTACAAGGAAAGTCTCTTGAGGTATTCATAAATCTCTCTTCCAACATCCCCTTTCAAACAAATTGACTGCCCTTTCCTGCAATTGGCTTTCTTCACTGTCCAGTTTTCCCATCGGTACACGGGACGTAACTATGCTGGGGTATTTAATGGCCACCAGAGATTCCTTAAGCATTTTTAGTGATATCCTATGGGAAGGAATGGTCTTTCAGATACTATGGGCTTAGGTCATTTAGGGGAATAGTTTTCACAACCTTGGACATGTCAGATCTTTGGGACTTCAAAAGCTCTTAGCCAGCAGACCAAAGGTCAAGGATTGTGGAAGAGAACATCCAAACCCTCTGGAAGGCCAGGGATTGGAAACCACCAGTTTGGGACTTGCTCCAGCACCTTGAACTGGGCCTGGAAGCAAAAGGGAAAGCAATATGATGGACATAACATGTGAGTAATATAGAATCCAAAAAAGCTTATCTCAGAGGGTCCTCTGGCTGCCTCATTCTCTACCGCCTGCAGTTTCCAGCAGCTTTTCATGGTATCCCATGTGCACCCAAGTTACTCTGTTTAGATCAGATTTTCCTTTTCCATTATACCACCTAGAACATAGCCAGTCTCACCAGGTTTTAGAAGGTAAGAAGACTAGCTGGTATCTATGTGGAAGACCACCAGGGACCACCAGGGATTTTCAGCCAAGGTTTGTCTGGGTGTGCCCAATATGGTATACAGTGGACCCTTGACTTACAGACGACTTGACTTACAGACTTTTTGAGTTACAGACTTCTCTGGGCGCAAAATTTAGGTTTGACTTGCAGACTGAGATTTGACTTACAGACCAGAAAAAAACCAAAATGGAACAAAAATGGCCTGTTACGGGATTAATCGGTTTTCAATGCACTGTAGGTCAATGGGGACTTGACTTACAGACTTTTTGACTTGAGAACCGCCTTCCAATACGGATTAAGTTCTCAAGTCAAGACCCCACTGTAGTACATACAGTAACAGAATATGGAAACTTGGGTTTGAATCTTTGCTTGGCCATGGAAACTCATGGTCAGTGGTGGGACAGAGAATGCCACTACTTAAATATGTCACTTACCTTCCAAGTCCTATTAAAGTCATTGTAAGTCAGATCCAACTTGAGGACAGATAACACATGTTGTATATAGTCTTGTCTGCTCTGGCAAAGAATCTCACTTGAAACTTTGGAGAGCTGCTGCCCGTCAGAGCTAATCGTACTGGTCTAGATGGACCAAGAGCCTTAAACAGGATAAGGCCACATCTAATGTCCCCATGAAAGGGGACAGCTCGTATAACTTCCCCCTCCTGAGAAAATATAGGAGAAGGGAAGAGAAATAGTTGATGTACCATTCACCTTTATTGAAACATAAAAAATTAAAAAATGTTAGAAGCTTTGCTCTCTCTTTTTTTTTAATGGCCAAGATTTAGAGAGCAAAGCCGTCCTGCTGAAATGTGCTTTTGTACTGCAGGTGTTCCTTTCTACGGAGGGAGTTTCAACCAACAGCACCCGTTGTTCCTAGGATCATCTATTTATCTGCTTCACATTGTTTTTTGCCACCAGGGACTCTCTCCTGCAAGGCAGAAACAGCCCGCAGAGATCAAAATAAACCTCGCAGGCAGGGTGATTAATACTCCCATTTTATTTAGCCCATTTGCCGGGAGAAGAAGGGGCCCTCCAGAATTTGCCGCTGTTTCCTTGGCTTGATGTTGTGGAGAGGGAAAGTGGCTTTGGTACAGCAAGGGGATACTTCAGCAGCCCTGCCCGGTAACGGCTGGAGAGGAAAGGGCTGTGGTAATGAGGGCGGCTTCGAAAGGCCAGGCTAAAGGGCAGTGTATAAAAATATAAAGTGAACTGAAGTGGGAAAAGAGGCCAGCTCCTGCTCTGTTCTTAACAGACTCCGAGAAAGCTTTTCTTTCCTCTCTTTTAAACTGGGCTGCACTCGTGAAGCGGACAGGGAGAGACCCAATAATAATAATAATAATAATAATAATAATAATAATAATAATAATAATAATAATAATAATAATAATAATAATAATAATAATAATAATAATAATAATAATAATAATAATAATAATAATAATAATAATGAGGAGGAGGAGGAGGAGGAGGAGGAGGAGGAGGAGGAGGAGAAGGAGGAGGAGGATACAGTGAACCCTTGACTTACAGATGGCTCGACTTACAGACTTTTTTAGTTACAGACTTCTCTGGCTGCAAAATTTAGGTTCGACTTGCAGCCGGAGAATCAATCTACATGGTTGTTGTGGGTTTTTCGGGCTTCTTGGCCGTGTTCTGAAAGTGGTTCTTCCTAACGTTTCACCAGTCTCTGTGGCCAGCATCTTCAGAGGACAGCAACCTGTCCTCTGCACAGTTTGTTGTTCTCTGAAGATGCCGGCCACAGAGACTGGCGAAACGTTAGGAAGAACCACTTTCAGAACACGGCCAAGAAGCCCAAAAAACCCACAACAACCATTAGATCCTGGCCGTGAAAGCCTTCGCGAATACAAAATCAATCTACAGACTGGGAAAAAAATGGAACAGAAACAGCCAGTTACGGATTGATCGGTTTTCAATGCATTGTAGGTCGATGGAACCTCGACCTACAGATTTTTTGACCTGCAGCCACCGTTCCAATACGGATAATGATCTGCCCTCAAGCCATAACGGTGGCTGCAGGTCAAAAAAAAATTTGTTCTGTTTGCTCTGCCTAAGAGTAGGGCCAGCCCTGAAAGGATCCTGAGCCCCCAATAAAGCCCAGAGCGTCCTCACTCACCCAAATATGGCCCAGATCCATTGGATTTGCCTGGTGATCTTGCACGGTTACCTTGCACGAACAAATACTGCTAATTTGAAAAAGCATCTGCTCATTTCAGACAAAAAAAGAAAAAGAAAAAAATTGAAACCTTCGGATGTAAAAAGGATTTGCAGCTGCATGTTTGGGTGTGCCACACCAGAGAGAACTGCAGGATAACAATAAAGCCCTGATAACAACTGGCAAGCTACAAAATGTTCCCAATCTCTAAAGCTACAACATTTCCTGCTGATTTCAAGATCTTTATGTTGCAGGCCAGTTTTTTTTTTTAAAAAAAGGTGAATTTAAAGAGGGAATTTGATCTTGGGCACATAATGCACCTTTTTATGCAAGAAAGAACGGAAAAGTTGCGGTAAATTAAGCGTGCAGGGGTCAGAGAAGATCTTGCTCACCGGTCGGTTTATTAACTGAAGCCTGTTTGTTGACTCTGCTCTTTTTGCCTCCTGCATAACTCGAGTCTCCAACGTATGCCGCTCCTCACTTACCAGACAAGGAGCAAATACTGCTGATGCCGACAAATGCCTTGTGCTCCAGCTGCTCCGAAAGCATCATGAGGAAGAGGGTCAACAGTAGCATCTCATTTATTTTATTATGCTTGCTTTGCATTCTCTGTCTCTTTCCCCCTCCCTCTTTCTCTTTGAACTGTCTCTTCTCCCCCCCCCCCTTTTACTCCAGGGCTGGTCTATTGTTTGCTGTTGGAGAAGAGTTTGTTAATTATTTGCTATCAAGTTAGAACCGAGTTACAGTGACCTTTAATAGAGCTTTCAAGGGAAGTGAGGTATTTAAGGACTTGCCCCCTGCTCCCCCCATGAGTTTCCATGGGATTTGAACCCAGGTCTCCAGAGAACCTTAGTCCATCAATCTATCCACTACACCACACTGATGAAAGGAAGAACACACCACAAAGGAAAGGCAGCAGAACTGGAACATGGCCATAAAATCTGAGCACTCTGTCATTGTCTCGATCAATATTTGTGACTTATATCTCCTGGGCAGCAAAGAGCACATGGTCCTCATCTGATTTTGAAAGCCAACAGGGTCAGTTCTTGTTAGGTCTTGGATGAGAGATCACCAGGGATCTCCATGTGGGGAAATTCGGGCTGAAACCCTGGAGAGCTAGCTGATGACTGTCAGGGAGAATCCTGCTTCCTATGCCCCCGGCTAGCTAGGGGTCCGGGAAACTCACAGGCTCTCAGGCTCCTACGGGCTTCTGCAGCAGAGCCGGGGGTGCTCAAGAAGACCCCTTTGTAGCCCCCCGCAGCCAAGCAGGTTGTCTTCCTCTTCTGTCCCACGGGGTCCCTGCTGGGAGAAGTAATCCACATTAACACTTGCTTTACTTTCTTTCTTTCTTTCTTTCTTTCTTTCTTTCTTTCTTTCTTTCTTTCTTTCTTTCTTTCTTTCTTTCTTTCTTTCTTTCTTTCTTTCTTTCTTTCTTTCTTTTGGCATTGCACATGAAACTTTTAAGGCTGAAAGGCTAGATAACATCAGGTTAAGCAAGTGCTGGTATTCTTCGTTTGTGCCAGCCATTGGAGAGGGGCACCGTCCATCATCATGGAGAATGGAACACCTATCAGGTGATAAGGTAAAGCATGCAAAGCCTAGCGGACAGCCCATGCCTTCACTGGCTGCATGCGGAGATCCCTTCTCCTTTCGTATGTACAGCGAAAGTCCAGTAATGGTGTCACTCATGGAAAACAGCCATGGCCTGAGGAGGGTAGAGACACGTTCACGTTAGCAAAGGGTATATGGAAGACACCCTGGAAAAGATCCTGATGTTGGGAAAGTGTGAAGGCAAGAGGCGAAGGGGACGACAGAGGATGAGATGGTTGGACAGGGTCATTGAAGCGACCAACATGAATCTGACCCAACTCCGGGAGGCAGTGGAAGACAGGAGGGCCTGGCATGCTCTGGCCCATGGGGGTCATGAAGAGTCGGACATGACTTAACAGCTAAACAACAACAATGTGGAAGACAATAAAATACTTAGTTTCCTTCCTGAAGGAAGATCAAAAGGGACATCCTGAAAGAAAGGAATTTCAAAAGAGCATCCTGAAAATTTCAAAGGGACATTTTTGGGATCAAAGGAACATCAATGTAAATTAACTTTTATGACTCTTCTGTGTGTATCTTCTATATATTTACTCTGTATTCTGTGTTGCCTCAGACTTTCCCTGACATGCATTTTCTTATGACGTACGTATCTTTGAAAACATCTCACCTAGCTACCCCAAAAACATTTTCCCGGCAAGAAACCTCTTTAGCATTTTTTAAGTTTTCCCATGGTACACTGAGGGACAGAATTACTGGATTTTTACTATACCTATGAAATTCATCGGCAATCTTTATATAAATTCCTAAATCCTAACCTACATAGTTATCTTAAAGGTGTAATGAGAAGGGATCTCCACCTTGCTCCTGGGGTGTCAACGTTCAGCTCAAGTCCGAGATGGGGGTGCTGGTTCCCTTCTTGGCAAAGCACATCCTTCAAAGTGAGGAAGGCCTGCTTTTTCGGTAGGGTGGGGGAGAGCAGTGCACTTGCCTTGGGACCTTTTTCTGGGTGGGGTCCATGACCCACAACTCCACGTACAGATCTATGGAAGTTTGGACAAGTAGCGAGAAGAAAACAACAGTCCCACGGAGGCCAGAAAACAGAGTTTGAGACCAAAAGCTGGGCAGCAGAGGGAAGGGGATGAGATCCCCCTGAAAGGAGGGGTAACCGGAGCCCTCAGGTTTTATACCCCCACGACACACCGCTAAAACGTCACCAACAATACCATAGCTATTCCACTGTTCTTTCCAGCGAGCGACTAAACATCAGGCCTGGCATGAACAAAACCTGACCAGGTCTGCTCACCTTCCCTTGAAGCATAAAACTGAAATTAATGACCTCACTTAGGTCGTTAGCATTACTTTATGAGCTGTTACACAGGGAACATTCGTCATCCTAACAGACCAGGGGAGCTGCCCTTGGAAAAACAAACACACAGCACATTCTGGATGGCAGGGACCACATGGTGCGCAGAAATGGGAAAGAGGGGACAGCCTACAAAGTCTGGGCCCCAGTGGTTCTGAACATCTGTGCTTGGACCGTTGCAAACTGAACCTTGAGAGTCATCGGGGCACAGACTGTGAGCACAGTCAAACCCATTGCCATTTACTAAACTGTAGGATCTAAATTCTCCCTCCTTCTATGTCACCAGTCCTTTGTCTCTCTCTCTCTCTCTCCCCCCCCCATCTCCCAATATTTACCATATATATTGCATTGTCATTTTAGAAGAACGACAATGATTATGATGCACTCCCAAGTGTATTCCATCTTAGGGTGACCTTTTCCAAGGTTTTCGACCTATAGAGTACTCCTAAGGGACTCTCTTGAGGCTGTGCAGCTTGCCCAAGGCTACACAGGCTGGTTGTTCGCTTAGAAGGCACAGTGGAGAATTAAATGTCCAACCTGTGGCTTCCAAGCCAGGTACCCAACTCACTGAGCCAGCCAGCCAGCAAAGGAGATTAAACAGGATTGCATTCCACCCCCCCCATAAACATCAACCCCCCTTCTTCCTCTTCATTCTTCTATCCATAACCATAGGTGTAATCATCTCCAAAGGAAAAGCATGACAGACCTAAGGCAAATGAAAAATGAAAGCAGGTGTCTTTATTAACTAAGACCTAATGAGGACGGTTCTTTCAAAAACCAAGAACGCAGCACATTTGAGATTACTTCATACAAAAGAAGCTATCACTCAAGAGACCTCTTTGTGTATAACACAAAACTCTCTAAAACAATACGACTACCAATTCTGCAGCAAAATTTTACAGACAGGAAGCCAGTCCCAAGCTTAACATTCCAAGATCTGGCAAAGCTTTTGAGCAAGAGGGCTAAACATCAGGCTTCTGTACATATTGTGATCTTGGTTGGGGTCAGTGGCTTCAAAATATAGCTCCCCTCCATGGACAACCTTCAGATTGACCGTAAAGTTGCTGGGGTCAAAGCCAAACCACATGGTACATCTGTAGTCAGGAGTACGTATGGAGTAGCCCATCACTCTTATATCGTTCAGCGCCGGCAGATCTGAGTTCCACTCTGGGGTATCTCCAGGACGGGGATACTGGCTGAAAGCAACAGGTGGATCAAAATCATTGTCTTCGTTGCGGCCATTCTCTTGTGGTTCACGGAGGGAAGGGAAATAGCGAACCAAGCTTTTTCCCTCGGTGCACAGGACGACTTGAAACGAAGGATGAGGGCAAGGAGAAGGGACGGACAACCCAGCAAGTTCAGCAAGCGTAGCGAAGAGCGATACCAACTCAACCATTTCTTTGGGCTTCTCTGGATTGGGGAGAAAAGAAAGAGATCAAATTATGGGTCAAGAACTGCCTAGTGCTTTGGACACTAGAAATTAATTTGCAAAGGCATAGATCCCTATTGTCAAGGGCAGTGTTTCCCAACCGTGGGTAATCCCGGTGTTCTTGGACTGCAAATCCCCAAGACCCTAGACAGCATAGCTGGTGGTGAAGGCTTCTGGGAACTGCAGTCCAAGAATACTGGGTGACCCAGGGTTAGGAACCACCGGTCTAGAGGGCAAGGGTGGAAATTAGGAAGATACCAAGCCCATGTAGGTCAAAGGCCATTTTTGTAGCCCTCTCAGAGGGAAAATAATTACCCAGCCTTTTTTACTTCAAAAACACGGGAGAGTCCCACCTCTGGTCATCACTGCCTTCTAAAACAAGGCATAGAAAAACTAGCCTTTTAAAGATGAAAATGGAGTTTCACCTGGAGGCCCCAAAGGTCCTCAGACTGGGAAAATGGTTTCTGGATCTTACCCACCCAACTGTGAAACTGGTAACTTGTATTTCTATGACCACAGAGGAGTTAAAACAAAACAAAGCAAAAAAAAAAAAACACCAATTGCTGATAAGAAACAGAGTCACAGACAGGTGTACCACGTAGATTCCCATTCTAGCCCCTTTAAGGTGTTCTACTAAATGTTGTAGGGGATGTGGTGGTGCTGCGGGTTAAACCGCAGAAGCCTCTGTGCTGCAAGGTCAGAAGACCAAGCAGTCGTAAGTTCGAATCCATGCAACGGAGTGAGCTCCCGTCGCTTGTCCCAGCTCCTGCCAACCTAGCAGTTCGAAAGCATGTAAATGCGAGTAGATAAATAGGTACTGCCTTAGTGGGAAGGTAACTGCATTCCGTGTCTAGTCACGCTGGCCACGTGACCACGGAAACTGTCTTCGTACAAAACGCTGGCTCTACGGCTTGGAGAAGGAGATGAGCACCGCGCCCTCGAGTCGGACACAACTGGACTAAATGTCAAGGCCAACCTTTCCCTTTCCCTTACTAAATGTTTACATGGGGTGAAGAGTAGTCTCATCGCTTCCATTGTTGGCTGTCGCTCCTTTCTCACACGGAGAGCGACCATCTCTGACTGAGTGCATTCACACATTTTTGAACACGGATTTCCCATCAAGGAAATGATGATGGAGTTGGGGGCAAGACTAGCCCCATACCTTCCCTTTGTCATGGATCATGCCGGCTAGGGGATTCTGGGAATTTTCACCCATCTTTCCAACCTCTGCACCAAAGCACCAATTAAACGTTGCGACCCGACTCCTTATGCTAGGATCAATTTCGGGGGGGGGGGGGGGAAATCACCTTGGAACATTGGCCTTGAAACTTGGTCAAAGGGGTCCATAAGAGGAAAAAGCTTCTCTCCTGGAGAAGGGAGCGGGGTGGTCACTCCTGGGACGTAGAACATGAGCGGGACGCGGGTCGCGATGTCGAAGTTGCTGTATTTTGCCCACTCGCCATGCTCGCCCAGCGACCAACCTAGATAAGACCGAAACAGGAAGTAAAGTGTTATTTCTGTCTTGAGCAAGAACAATCCCCAGCCAAGCAGACACCATCGGCTTTGATGGGACCACTTTTAAGTCTCATGAAAATACACACCTGCCCGAGTATTGAGACCTGCCAGACCCTTTTCTGTGGCCCATCAATAGAAATAATCCACTGTGTACAAACAGCCTTCTCTGCCGGGGAAATCCAGCTATGAGATGCCAATCCAACGGAAGGCCCATTTGGGGCTAACGTTTGCCCCATGTCAACACCAAGTCAAAACCAAACTGTTCACCAAATTTGACGCCCGTTGGCCATAGCTGGCTTGCGGATTTCTATTTTAATGTGTACAACACGCACACTTTTAAACAGTCCTGAATTGTTGATGTTTACGTTTTTCTAGTGCTATTTCTTGCTCACATGCTACCCTAATATCCTGGTCTAATATAAATATTTTAATAAATAGAAGAGCCTTATAAGCAGGCACTCCTTTGAATATTGGAGACAAGGAACCTTAGGAGAGCGCCAGTCACAATGTGATCAGTTTTGGAGGTAAACAAAGACTTTGTCAGCTCATTTGGAAGTCCTCTTCCAAACATTTATGCCACCCCACCCCAGAGAGATTGTCTCTTCTCAACTGTTAGTCTTCCAAAAATAAAACCTACCAATTCATTGCAAAAGAATGACGGTGCTAAGAACGGGCTTCCATTCCCGCAGGTGATCATTCTCGTCATTCAACTTGACTACAGAAAATCTGAGATCTGAGCTATTAGCCACAAGATCTGATTTTTTTTTCTTCCCTTCTTATCATGCTGCTCCGTACTCTGCTCTATACATTTTCTGTTCCTTTCTAAACCTTGTGCATCCGCTTTCTGTACTGTTGCTGTAATATCTAGAACTTGTAGTCTGGAAACTTAAAGGAAAAACCTGGAAACATTTAAAAAATTTATTGGATACAGAGAAATGTAACTTTATGCTAGGAAAAATACCATCTTTGCTGTAAAATAATGTTGACCCATTGGTGAACGTTCCAGATGGTAAGTAAAGAGAAGTTATATGGCTGGATATACTGTCTCTGGGTTTCAGCAGGCAAACATCCAGAGAGGGGAATTGCTGCTGTTTTGCAGCTCAAGTTCCAGGCACAATTCAAAGCGCTACTAATGACTTTAAAGCCCAATATGATGACTTTGGTCCAGGCTATCTGAAGGACTGTATTCTCCCATATCAGCCAACCTGGCTTTCCAGAATTACAGGGATTTACCAGCTGCAGAAATGGCCAATGCCTTTCAGTTGGTGACTTGCATTGGCACCCCACAACTCCTCAAGTTCTGCCTCCTCTGTAAGAACATTTGCTGAAGGCACCAGACAGGGCATTGTGATGATTGCTCAGAGACAAGGAAACTCCCTGCCAAGATAGGAAAGGATGGCCACCTCCCTGATGTCCTTCCCCTGACACACAAAAACCTTTAGGCTGGCCTTTAGACTGCTAAAAGTGAGGGCTTTATAAGACGTGCTGCATTTTTATACTCTTAACTGTAATTCACCAACATGTTTGTAGCTGCATTCTATTCCAGTAGAGTAACTGGTTTAATTAACTTTTAATATTTATAATGCCCTCCTCCTTAAGTTTATTTTTTTAGCTATACTCTAAGCCAGTGGTTCTTAACCTTGGTTACTCAGGTGTTTTTGAACTGCAACTCCCAGAAACCCCAGCCAGCACAGCTGGTGGTGAAGGCTTCTGGGAGTTGCAGTCCAAAAAACACCTGAGTAACCCAAGGTTAAGAACCACTGCTCTAAGCCACTGTGTCCCAGTTCTGGGGAGAATGACAGGATACAAACTGATGTAGTTCAATAAATGAATACAGTCTCAGAAAGCCATAGCCAGCACCCAACTGCCCTCTCTGTAAAATTCCATGCGCTCATAGGAAAGAATGTCATGGCAAAGTAGAAGAACACACATAATCAGCCAAAGGGGCATAAAAGGACTTACCATGATCAGCTGTGAACACTATGATGGTGTTATGGGAGAGTCCTGCGTCATCCAAGCCATTCAAGAGCTTCCCAACCAAGGTATCGATGTAGGAGACAGCTGCGAAATAGCTTTGACGAATCTTTCGCTACAAGAGCATTGAAAAACAATGAGTTCCTTCCCATGGCTAAGCTATCTGGCCAATCAGCTCCTAGAGGGACTCCCTGCATTTTAATACAGAAGGCTTGCCTGTGACTTACTTGTGTGTCTCATTCAATGCAGAACCACAGAGGAGGGGATTTCCTTAGGCCATCCAAAGAAAACCCCCAAAACCACTTAGTTAGGACTTGGGAGAACATCCATCACACTGCTCAGAATGGACCCAATCTTCCGGTTTCAGAAGCTAAGCAGGGTTGGGCTGGGTTAGCCCTGGGATGGGAGACCACAGGGAATATCACGGGTCTCCAAATAGGGCTACGAAGGAATCCTGCAAGAAACCGTGGACAGCCATTGCAGCCAATCACAGTTGACGGTATTAACCCACTTCCATTTCATCACTGCTGCTGTGGGCTTCAAGGGCAGCGTGAACATAGTGGTGGAAACATGTCGCACCATGTTCAGCGAGAGTCCAAAACAGCAGGACCTTCAGCTTTAGATAAGGTGGAAGGAGGTTTGGCTCATCCATGTTTTGCCCAAAGCCAGAGATACAACTATTTCTGAAAATCAGCTATTTGTATCAGTGTTTTCGTTGTAAAGTTTTGGTTTTGAATCCTTTGGCACTAATGGGGTGGCATATAAATTAAAGTGCTAAATAAATAATGAAATAAATCAATAAATGCAACCTAGGTAAGAGGATAATCCTGCACAGCTTCAAACTGATTATATAGTTTTAAGTCACATAAAGTTATTTAAAGTTACTTTAAACTGTCAGATGAGTTCCCATCACCTTATACCACCTTGTTTTCCGTACTCTGCCTACAGCTCTCTTGATATAAAGCAGAATATAAATATTCAAACAATTTTGTTTTTTAAAAAGTTATCCAAGCCTTTTTACCACTCACTGAATCCCCCATCTGCCTGCTTTCATATCTAGGACCTCTTCCACATCTATGTCTTTCCAGGACATAAATTTCTCAAAAGGACTGCTTTGTCTCAGATTCACATAATCTCTAAACTTTATTCGCTATTAAAACCCCTGAGCCTCAAAACCTTCCAATGGCGATGCAATAAACAAACCACTAAACTTCCCCACCTGTTTTCAAGATCTTGCACACAGCCGAAGCGAAGTGAACGTGAACCACCCACCTGGAAGTCTTCTGGAATTGGTCCATAAGGGAAGCTGATGTTTAGGGCTGCCACGTCCTCCCTGCGGCGAATGTCTGCCCAGGGATTGTAAGCCACAGAAGGGAGTCCTTTAGGAACATAGGGATCTGGGGCCAGCGTGACATTTTCCAAGGGGTACAATTTGAGGAACTCCTGGAACAGAGAAATTGGTTTCAGAAGAAGGATGCCCACAAACTGGAACAAGTTCAGAGGAGGGTAAGAAAGATGATCAGGGGACTGGAAACCAAGCCTTATGAGGAAAGGCTGAAAGAACTGGGTATGTTTAGCCTTGAGAAAAAGAAGATGGGGGGGAGGAGATAGGCTAGCACTTTTCAAATGTTTGAAAAGTAGACCTATAGAGGAGGGACAGGACATGTTCTCCACCACCCCAGAATACAGGGCATGTAATATAATAGGCTCAAGCTACAGGAAGCCAGATTTAGGCTGTATATCAGGGGAAAAATTTCTTAACAGTTAGAGCAGTACGACAATGGGATCCATGACCTTGGGAGGAGTTGGTGAGCACTCCAACGCTGGAGGCATTCAAGAGAAAATTGGACAACCGTCTGTCAGATCTGCTTTGATTTGGATTCCTGCCTTGAGCAGGTAGTTGGACTCGATGGCCTTGTAGGCCCCCTTCAACGCAAATATTCTATGATTGTATGAATTTCCATGACTGGTTTCTTCAGAGTCTGAACCATCTGCAGAGAACAAGGTTTTCTGATTTGTATCTGCACTGCTTCCTAGAATTCTGCTGTACGTTACATTCAATATGTGATGACAGCCAGATTCTGCCTACGGGTAATTCTGAAGAATCCCCCATCACTGGACAGGTTAACAAAGACAAAGAGGGACACAGTCTGGACATGTTCCATTTGGGGAGAAACTCCCATATTCCCTCAGGCAGCAAGCCAAAAAAAATCAAGCTGACTGGGAAATTCCAGGTGCAGGAAAAACGTTTCAAAAACGTTTCCCAGATCGGCGAAGACCCCATAGTTTTTCTTCCACTCCATTCTTTGTCTTTCCCTAGCTCTCTCTTTGTAACTGATCGTTTTCCCCAGAAGGAGAGAACAGGGGAAGACGGGAAATGAGACACCAAGGGAGGAAAAACTTGCAACCTGTTGAGAAAGAGCCTCAGCAGCTTCTCCTCCGTTGTACAAGCGCGATTTGTTTCCTTGACCAGGTGAGATGCAACCAGCAAGCTCTCACCTAGACAATTTTTGTAACCACATAAAGATGTATCTGCACTTTGGAGTTATCCCAATTTATAACAATTACGACTCTGTCCTAAGGAAACCTAGTATTTGTGACTTGGGGAAGTATTTCCCATTTTTCACTGAAGAGCTGTACAACCTCTCTTCTGAATGAAAGCACAAAATTCCAACCTTTCCTGCCAAATGACAAAACCCAGGATCCCATGGGCTGGAGCCACCGCAACTAAACTGGTATACAAGAACTAATATGACTCTGCAGGGCTGGTGCCCTTTAAGGATTGGGTCCAACGCCCTGCCAAAATGCAGTCAAGCTTTTCAAAGAAAGGGACTTTTGTGAGTAGCATTCCGATTCAAGCCATATGATCAAACCTGATGGTACTTAGGGAATCTTTGTTGTGGTTTGATAAAGAGGCGATTTTTTAAATACCTGACTGATAATGAATGGGGGATAGTAATCTTTACATTTCCCCTTCTCTCTCTCTCTCTCTCTCTCTCTCACTCACTCACTCACACACACACACACACACACACAAACACATATGGGGAACCCATGTACAAGTCGGTTAATGATATGAATCACAATCACTCAAGGGAATTTGGTGTGATCCTGGCCCCCTACATGCATGGCACCAAAAGCCTCAGAGGGTTGTAGGCAGTTAAAGGATTTCCAATTGCCATCTATGATTCCATGGGGACTATCAACCGAATCCATTTTTCCACATCCTGCTGTATTTTTTGGCCCCAAACCAGCACTGTATTTCAGAAACATAAATATTTCCGACAAGCTCCTTTTCCCCAGAATCCTCCTCACCTTCGGATACCTGAAGGGGATGTGTGGTTTGTGATACCCGACAGCAAGGAAAAACGGGCTCCGGCTTTCTTTCATGATATTCAGCAAACGGACGGCTTCCTCGGTGCTCTGGATATCTGGCAAAGTCCCCTCGGGCATCTCAGCCACGTCCACGGGGCAAATAAGATTCGCGTGAAGCTCCCCATCCTTCCCTTTGCACACCTTTAAAGGACGCAAGCAAGATAAGCACCCTTGAGCCTAAAACATCCACAGGAAGGCCGTTCAAGTGAGACCTTCCTTGGCACATCATCATTTATCATCTCTCCAGATCTCTCCTCACCAATGATTTGCCTTGTCCTCGGAACGAGGGCCCAAGGCGTGTGTTAGGTGCTGTCAAGTCAAAGCTGACTTTATAGAAACACTACTAAGGATTTCAAGGCCAATGAAATATTTAAGAAGCAGTTTTGCTGGTGCCTTTCCCTAGGTGAGTTTCAATGGCCAAGCAAGGATTCGAATCCAGAGCTTCTGAGTCACAGTCCACCATTCTATCCACTTGCACCTCTTTGGGCACTTGGACTCAAGCTAGCTCACAACAAATTAAGAAGCATCATATCACCCTGAACGCCCATGATTCCATCTGATTTTGGAAGTTAAGCAAGGTCAGACTTGGTTAGTACTTGAATGGTGGGGGGGCAGGAGAGACCGCTGGGTTCTCCATAGAGGGCACGAGAGAATCCTGCTTGAATCCTTGTGCACTAATTGCGGCTGGTGTACGTTGATAACACAAGACCAGCTGGACCGAGGGTCTGCCTTAGTCCAAGCCACCTCCTAGATTCCTGAGATTAAACACCAAATACAGATGGATGCTCTGGTCCATGGGGTCACGAAGAGTCAGACACGGCTTAACAACTAAACAACAACAAATGGATTTAAGGAGGGGAAAAAAGTGTCGATTAAAACATACAGAAGATGATCACATTACAACACAATTAGCTGTATTCAAAGTCATATGAAAATATAGAAACACACACACATACTATATAAAACAGATATCAGAGGTTTAATTAAACATAAAATGTCTGTGTGTTTTTTAAGCCCCGATTAGTCTCTTAAAATATCTTTTCTCAGTACCCCATAAAGTGATTAAAAACTAATATTCTAAATGAGCTCTGAACCTTTGTGTTTTCATATTTTTCAGAAGATGGGTGAAAAGCTGGGAAGGTCCAGCTACGTGGATAGTCATCAGTGTGGTTTGATGAAATCCCTGGAAAAAAATGTAAAAAAAAAATTTACACGCTTTAAATAGGATCACATGGGACAGTGAAGGAATCCTAGGGGAAGACATTTCTTAAAAACTCCTCAAAAATGTCCGATTTTACACATTTCCTGAAGGCCAAAAGGGAGGGAAGCCTGGTATTTATCCATACTCTCTCTCTCTCTCTCTCTCTCTCACACACACACACACACACACACACACACACACACACACACTCAAATTTAGAAAGCCAGCCTGGGTCCCAGTTCTGGGAGAAAGGGAGTGTACTTTTAAAAATACCCTACATAAACTGGAGAAGTGGGGAGAACAGTCCCTAAGAAGTCTCACAGATGGAGAATCAGTTCCGAGCTTACCTGGATGAAAGACTTTCCCTACGGACATCGTGATGTAGCCATTGTCTTTAAAATACTGCGGCAACGTAGAATAATTCCCTGCATGCACTCGCCAGTAGGAATCAAAATCGTACAGCCTTGTAGTGTCTGGTCGGCGCCCGGTGAGGAAGGACACTCTGCTTGGAGCACAGACGGCTTGCTGGAAGAGAGGAGATAAAAAGAGAGATCAACGGCTTTACGTTCTAAAGGTTCCAGATTTGACCCCTGATGAGCAAATATAGCCCTTCAGGGGCTAAATCCAATTTCATCCTAATCAGAGTATGTCCACTTACACAATGGAACTATTCTGGTGGGAACCAGCATGTGGAAAGGTATTTTTTTCTAAATTAACTTTCAGTGTTGCTTAGAGATGGGCACAAACCGCCACTTTGGAAGGTTCGCGCCGGTTCGTTTAGCAGCCGAGCAGGGGTTTGGTGCTTCAAAGCACTGGGTGGGCAGCCACTCAGTGGCCTGGCTTCTCTGCCTCGCCTCCTCTGAGCGCTGCCTCCGAATGGGCTCCTGCTGGAGGAGGCAAGGCTTTGAAGTGCCCCACATCTGTTTTGCCGCTAAACAAACTAGCACAAACCAGTGGTTCGTGCCCATCCCTATAAGACAACTATAAGATGAGTTTCAGCTTTGGTACCACAACCGAATTTAACCTGTTGCTTGCCTATAGTTGATGAGACACCTCTTAGGCATCACACAGGTGGGATATGGAAGCATCAGCCCTTCACCTACTGGAATCTAGTGCCTACCATTTTGCAGGTACTGTGGATCCATCCCAGGTTTTAGTGCATACTTTATAAGAGTCATTCAAGGTGTTTACCCTAATTTGAAGAATAGGATTCAGTGCAGACTAAAACCCAGAATGGATTTGCAGCACCTCTGAAATCTCCAGTCTCCATCAGCTTCATAATCTTGACCGGACGTTCAGCAACTGGAACGCAATGGCACATCTGCCTTCAAACACAGCGTGTTTCCCTATAGCTAAAATTGGCTACTTCCCTAGCCTCTATTTAATTCGTCTAAGCACTTTTGAAATGATCAAAGCTTGCCATATATGTCATGGAATTTGCCATGAGTCTCACTGAATGGGTCTCGTGGAATGACCTTGAGCCGGTTATGCTCATTTTGTTGGATCAACATCATGAAGATATTGTGAAGCTAAAGAAGGAGAATAAGAGTCATGTGTGCTAATTTCAGCTCACCGAAGGAAAGGCAAAATAGGGGAACAACCAATAAATAAATAAAGTAGGCAAATGGAGAGCCGATAACTGAGTGTGGTCTCCGAGGCTGTTTTATTTCTTTATAAAATACTGTCCATTTGCACAAAGACGAAAGAGCAAAGAACTTTTTTTCCCGTCAGCCATGATTATTGATAATAAATTTTAAAATTCTGTATATGAACAGTTCCACATCAATATGCACAGAACAGCTTCTGTCAATAGAAGAAACAGAAAAATAACACAACAACGATTTGCAAAAAAATGAAGAAGAGCAAATAAATGCTAAAGACAATCATTATAGGTAACAATTAAAAGCCAAGGGAAAATAATAATTAAAAAAAATAAACTAGAGGTGTTTTCTTCACTAAACTTAGCTGTGAGCTGTGCAGAAGAAATCAGGACCCACCATCCTTAGAAGTCAGCTCTAAGAGTTTATACATTTGTCATTTATTTATTTAAAATATTTATATTATCATAATCATCTTAGAACTTCAAAGCTGGAAAGGACCCTAGGGATTATCAAGTCCGGCCACTGGCAAGGAGGCCCAGCGGGGAATCGAACCACCCACCTCTGGCTCTGCAGCCAGTGACCTAAACCGCTGAGCTACCCATCCTACCTTTCTCCTCAGTCAATAATGCTAATAACAAATTTTATAAAAACTGGAAACGGGGGGGGGGGATCTAACAATCAACAAAACAAAACAAAACAACTTCATTTCCTTTTGTGTTATTTTTTTTAGACTGTAACCCTGAGGACAGAGGCTCTCTTTTTAAATGTTACTGACATGTAAGGTGCGCTGAGATCATTTCTAGCTATATAGAAGAAGATCCATGGTACAAACAAATCAATAACTACATCGATACATAATAAAAATTGACAGCTTGACTCATGCTTGAAAACAAACCAATCATTGCTAATTACATATCGGACAAAAGTAAAAGAAAAAATATCAGAGAGATGAAAATGTTGCAGCACCTTAACGGTTAGATGGTAATGTGAGCTTTCATGGATCAGATCCCTCACATTAAAATAAAGGAGTTTGTCTTTAAGGTGTAACGATTGTTTTCGTCGTTTTTTAATTTTTCTTTTTCTTTGGGTTTTCTTAGCTGACACGCTAGCGGCGAGTGCTTTCTTGTTCACAATAAAAACTCGAAAGCATTTTGGAGTCCCGAACGCAGGGGGGGGGAAACGTTGCTTACCTGTGCGAATGCATTTTGGAACACAACGCTTCGGGAGGCCAGCTGATCAATGTTGGGCGATCTCACGAGGGGGTCTCCGTACGCGCCGAGGGCCGGACGCAGGTCATCAGCCACGATGAAGAGAACGTTCATGCCATCTCGAAAACCAAGGAAGGTAAAAAAAAAGGTCATTCGTTTTGAGCACAGTGAGTCAAGGCTAATTGGGGAACAGTGAACGCAGTGGAACTGTTCTGTTGCTAATTTTAACTTTTTAACCCTATTATAAAAAAAACCAGCAAGTCAACCCCCCACAAAGAATAATACTGTTTTAAAGGATTAACTAGCCACAGAACAGACTTAAGAGAAACTACTTAAGACATGGATGTAGTGTCACAAAAAGAGACTGAATGACATTGTTCAAACCAGATGCAGGAATATAGGAATAAAGAAAGAAATTCAGCCTCACGGGAAACCTCCAGGGTTGACTCAAGACATGTTGCGGCCGCAGCAAATGCCTGCCTCCAGCATGATGCACAGCGCCAAAAACCAGTCCGGATATTTAAACAAGTTGTTGTTGCTTAGTCATGTCCGAGGCTTCATGACCCCTGGATCTGCGTCAAATTCATGTTGGTCACTTTGATGACCCTGTCCAGCCATCTCGTCCTCTGTCGTCCCCTTCTCCTCTTGCCCTCACACTTTCCCAACATCAGGGTCTTTTCCAGGGATTTAAACAAGGGCGGCAGTTAAATCACAGGTGCTGCTCCCTGCGTTTGGCCAGGAGAAGGAGAAACTGCATTGACCCCGTTGCCCTGAGATGCTCGGATCCAGATTCTAGTCGCCCTGAGGCTCAGCCACTGACTCTGGCCCTGGGGCTAAGCTAAAACCCTATGGCAGGATCTCTCCCACAAGGAGGGAATAAGGCAGGGGCTGTTTTCAGCCCTTTTCTGGCCGCCTGTCACGCCCAGCCATGCCACCTGGGTGCATCCAGGCACCCAAAAGCCAGCAGGGCGGTGCGCACCCGTTCATCCCTTTCGGGTTTCTGCAGCCAGGAGGCGGGCGGCCACCTCTTCCCAGCCTGACCTACATTGCAGGGTTGTTGGCGCAGGAGCTGGAAGAGAGCGGGGTGAGCTGCCCAGGAACTCGATCGTCGATGTGGCACAGAAACAGGAAGGAAGGAAGGACCATATATTTCAGATTTAACTAACTGTTGCTTCCCCGGAACGCCCGAAACGCCGCTGGTTGGGCACCTCCTTGCGCCCCGAACTCCCCGCGCATCCCGCGGCGCCCTTTCCTCTTGAGCCTCAAACCCACCCACCTCCCCCACACTTCCGGCTCCCCTTCTACCCCGCTCCAGAAATACCTGGCGGCGGACGGGGGCGGGGGGCTCCTGCAGCCCCACCGGCGCCCAGCAAGAACCCGGCGGCCCACAGGAGGGCGGGCAGCCCGGAGGAGCCAGCGGATCTCGCCCACCGCCCCGACCCCATCGCGGCGCCCCTCTCCTCTCGCCCCCGGAGGAGGAGAAGCGACGAGGTGCCACTTCGGCTCCGGAGAAAGAGGAGGAGGAAGAGGAGGAAGAAGCCCGGCCGGGGAGGCGCTCCGGGGCTCGCTCCACCCTCCGGGAGGCTAAGCCGGGCGGGGATCACGGCAGGGGGGCGGGGAGGGCGAAGCGCACGGCCGGCTTGGGGCCCGGATAGAATCGGCGGGTTCTAGGACCCAGTGGACGCCCCCCCCCCCCCGCTCTCCAAACGAAGTCTCCGCGAGCGTACCTCGGATCGACGCGCGTGCAATCCTGTTGCGCGCTCACCGGGGCGTAATCGCGGCTGCATCGACCGCCGAGGAGACGGAGCGGCGCTTGCGGACCCTCCTCCCGATGCAGCCCTGGGAGCGTCTGCGCTTCCCCCTGCTTTTTTTTTTCATGCCTACAACTCCCATCAGCCCCAGGCAGAAAGGCGGGTAGAGGATTGTGGGAGGAGGAGTTCAGCACCTCTGGGGAGTCCCAAGTTCCTCCCCAGCTGGGATGGGGGGCAGGGAGGCTGTTGTTTACGCCCACGCACGACTTTTGTTTGCTTGGATCATCGGAGAAAGCCGACGCCGATGAACTTGCAGAAGTAGCTGGTGGGCAGTTCCTGGACGTTTCTGTTTTCCAAAGGGAAGCCTCGGGCAGCGAAAGAAATGAAAGATTCCCGAGGTGGCTGGAAAAAGGCTGACAAGGGACCGCGCTACACCAGACGCGTGGACTACGAGCCAGAACTCCTGGCATCAATGGGCTCTTCACGTTGCTGAGTGGCAGCGAGGACTAGAATAGGCAGGGAGGACCTTTCAACACGGACCCCGTTGAGAGAGGTCACTACACTGGAAAACATTTAGGAGGGCGCTTTTCTAAACCCGGGCTCCTTTCTCACGGCATTCCTGCACCTTGGGGGTTAGATCTGTTTGGACTTTTCAGGGAGCCCCACGATTTCATATATATATGAAGTTGCCAAGATCTTTGCGTCCGAATCACTGCTGGCCACCAGATGGCAGTCACGCCCCGCAAAGAGGTCCCCCTGCCTTCTGCTTAGCCGCCTCTAAATCGGTTGCACAGAGAAACCCGCGGCTGCCTCACTAGAAGGTGACCAAGACCGTCGTGTGCTTGGGTGTGGAGCTGGCAAAAGCAATCCTTAAGTATCTCACTTACCTCGAAAGCCCCTCGCTCTAAATTGGTTCCAACTTGACAAGCACAGAACACAAACATGCACTAAGAAAAAGGTTGTTGTTGTTTAGTCATTAAGTCATGTCCGACTCTTCGTGACCCCATGGACCAGAGCACACCAGGCCCTCCTGTCTTCCACTGCCTCCCGGAGTTTGGTCAAATTCATGTTGGTTGCTTCAATGACACTGTCCAACCATCTCGTCCCCTGTCGTCCCCTTCTCTTCTTGCCTTCACACTTTCCCCACATCAGGGGCTTTTCCAGGGAGTCTTCTCATGAGATGGCCAAAGGATTGGAGCCTCAACTTCAGGATCTGTCCTTCCAGTGAGCACTCAGGGTTGATTTCCTTCAGAACGGATAGATTTGTTCTCCTTGCAGTCCAGGAGTCCGCTTCTGGGATTTATCTCTACGAGGTGCCACTTTTTGAAGGGTAGTGAGAAGAGGCTATGTTAGACCATCTTGACTGATGCCATGGGTGTGGTCAACTTTCAGCCTGCCCTTTTATGTAAAGCTTGGCATCCTTTTTTTCCTGCTGGCAAGACAGGCACAATATTTTGCAGCATTATTGAGCTGTTTCCTGGTTTTGTTTTGTTTTTAAACATGGGTACAGAATAACCCACACTCATAAACTGGAGGTTTTTTAAAAGAATTGCATTTTCAGCATGGATGGATGAGCCAGTTGAGGGCACTGGAAGCTTAGCAGAGGCAGATAAATCTCAGCCTTCATCCACCCGCAATTCTCTGGGAGTTTTTACAATCGCCTTCCTCCAGGAGAGGAAATATTTAATGCTATTCTGACAATTGCTTCCTCTTCTTGCCCTTGGCAACCTGGAGGAATTAGAAAATCAACCGAGTGCATTAGAATTATTCACTTATTTTTAAAAAAAAAACCTGTCTGGGAGCATTTTTCACTTAACCCTTGAGCTGTTTGTCTTTATTTCATTCCTTCTCCCATTAATATTTGCATTATATATTTCAGTGCTGGATTACAAGTCTCAGTCGCTTCCGGATTACAGCAGAACAATCCTAAAATCATGAAATAAACCGATTGTAGTGTTGGGAGGACCCCGGTGGTCATTTCGTCCAATCCCCAGCCGGTGCAGGAAATGTATTGCTGTATATGTATAATGTCACCCTCAGTGGGTTTTTTTTAATCCACTCTGCCGCCTGCCTACCCATTTACTATGAATCTTAAGTCGAATAAAGTAATGCCAGTCAACGATGTGTGTGGCAATGTAAATCCCAGCAAAGGTAGGCTTTTTGCTTCACTCGAGGCATGGCAGATTCTTTGCTGGCTTGGGTGGTGAGATTCTGCTGCTCTGGAGGGACCATCGCTAAAGGATAGAATGCCTGTTTTGCATTTGGAAGATCCTAGAGTTCTATGCACCCGGTTTTAATTAGAAAATGCAAATCATTTTGTTGCCATTAAAACCACTTGGAAAAAAGTGGGAATCCCACGCAAGGAAAATGAAAGATCAATCCAGCCTCTGCTTAGCGGTTTAGGTATCTATCTGACTGCAGAGCTGGAAGTGGGGAGTTTGATTCCCCAACTGTGTCTCCTGGGTGAAAAGCCAGCCTGCGTAGCCTTGGACCAGCTGCACAATTGCTGCAGAAGAAGAAGATCAACCAAGTTTTTTTTCCTAAGTCCTCCTTTACATACTGCATGGTTAAACCACGGAACCTCTTGCCACAAGATGTGGTAAGGATCAGCAACGGAAATGGCTTTGAAAGGAATTTACACAAATCCAAAGAAGACAAAGCTGGAGGGAGCTCCTAGCCATGATCCAGTGGCAGGGAAGCCTTCGCTCATTACAGATGCTGGTCAAACGTTGACATCTTTGTTATTTAAGACACATCTTAAAGTCAGTCATGGGGGGGGGGGGGGTTTCCTGCAAAAGAAAATGTTTCTGAAAGATTCATGAGCTTTGCTCCCAGAACTGCAGGAAAAGCATACGGAGATTCTCGTAAATTTCAGAGCTCCCGGTTGAGCCGAAGGCACAGCTTGAGTGCAGAGACAGATTTGCATAAATATGCCACATCTCATTAGCATTCTAATAATTAAATGATAAGACGCTCTTGCGGTCACCTTTTCCTCTCATAATATAGATCATAACCCAGGAACAAAAGCACTGTAAGGTACATGCAGAAGCATCCCATAATATATTTCTGGCTCAAGTGTACTTGTTACTAGGTGTCATCTCAAAAAGAGTGAATGATTTTCTTGGCTTGAGAAGCAAGTTTTGTGCATTAGGTAATCGTTCGCAAGCTTCCCACCTTTAATCCTGGGTCTAGAAAATGATTTTCAGCAATGACGTAAATAACCTTTACTTTTACTTTACTTTATTTGGATTTATACCCCGCCCCTCTAGACAAAGTCTACCTTCAGAATCTGATGGACACACAAGCGAGGCACCCCTTAGGAGACACCTCCTGAATTGCACCAGCTCTGGATAGCTCAGTGAGCTGTCTATGGGAGTCAGGGGTTTGATTCCCGACCGTGAATATTTGGAATAAGCATGGAGTAAAAGGGGGGAAAGGAGGAGAGAGAAATGATTTCCTCAGTGGTCATCCTAATAAATACTTGATAGCACACAATTACTATCAATGCGTTACAAGCTGTCTGGAATAGGGTTGAGTCACAAATTGGGAGTTTGATTCCCCGCGGTGCCTCGGGGGAGAAGAGCCAGCCTATGTGGCCTTGGGCAAGCACAGCAGTCCCAGAGCAACTCCAGAAGACGGAAATGTTGAACCACTTCTGAACATTTTATACCTGGAAAACCCTAAGGAGCATTGCCATGAGACAGAACCGATTTGACATCACATTACTGTATTAAAATTGTACAGTGGTGCCTCGACTTAACGACTTTAATCCGTTCCGGAATGATGGTTGTAACTTGAAATGGTTGTAAGTTGAAGCACCATTTTCCACGATTAATCCATTCTGGCCGGGGGGGAATAATAATAATAATAATAATAATAATAATAATAATAATAATAATAATAATAATAATAATAATAATAATAATAATAATAATAATAATAATAATAATAATAATAATAATAATAACAACGACAACAACAACGACAACAATGACAACAACGACAACAATGACAACAACGACAATAATAATAATAATAATAATAATAATAATAATAATAATAATAATAATAATAATAATAATAATAATAATAATAATAATAATAATAATAATAATAATAATAATAATAATAATAATAATAATAATAATAGCATTGCAAGCCCCATTGGAACACTTCAGGGCCAGGGGGAAAAAATCACCAAAACCCAAAAAACCCCAGTGCAAGCCCCATCGGAACACGGGGCCAAAAAAAAAACACACTGCAGGGCCAAAAAAAAAAAAATCTCCAAAAAACACTGCGAGCCAAATCAGAATGCTTCAGGGCTGGGGGAAAAAATCACCAAAAAATAAATGCAAGCCCCATTGGAACACACTGGGGCTGGGGGGGGGAAATCACACACACACACACATACACACAAACACAGCAAGCAATCCCCATCAGAAGGCACTAGAGCCAAAAAATAAATAAATAACCCACCAAACACACCAAAAAACATCACAGCACAGAAACATACCCCCCCCAGCACAAACCCACCCTGCAAAGCCCTGTAAATGTATGTACTCAGAAGCAGAAAGCAGCACCAGGCAGTCCAAAGCCTCCTCCTCTTTTGGGGCAAAAGAGCTACAAAGAAGCAGCCTCTTCTTCGTCGACCAATGGTTAGTACATTTGAATTCCCCCGCCTTTTCCCCCACCTTTTATTCTGTTGCAAGTCGAAGCAAAAATTTGCAGCCAGAGCTGGTCGTAACTCGAAATGGTCGTAAGTCGGGACAGTCGTAAGTCGAGGCACTTCTGCAGTTAACATCCAAATGTTGTGGTGAGGTGTTTGTGTGATCAGAAGATCATCTAGTTCCCATCTCGGTCAGCCAAAGACCAAGTTCATTGGGTTCAAACAGTGAAACTCACACTAATACATAATCAGAAGTACATGCCATTGCTTTTACAACAGGCAGCGTAAAGCAAGCCACCACACAGATCCCGATGTAGTCTGTTAAAAAATGGGGTGAAGGCAACTTGGAGAACAAACGTTGCCCATTCTTGGGGCAGTGGTTGAAGCAGAGGTTGGGGGGGGAATTACCATATTTTTCCATGTATTAGACGCTACTTTTTCCTAAAATTGTTAGACTAAAAAATTGGGGGTTGTCTTATACATGGCAGTAAGCTCAGGAGAGAACAAAATGGTCTGTATCTTGCCTCTGCAAACAGGCTCCCTTCAATCAAGAGGCTTAGCTTCCTCCAGTCACGAGCCTTATGGAACTGACGTCAGCTGATACTGAACACACCAATTGCAACAGTGCTCAGATGCAACAGGGACGCCTAATGTCCGAGTGTTCTGAGCCCAGAGGGTTATAAAAGTGTGGGGCATCTTATACATAGAAAAAGTCTGATTTATCCAGCCAGCACCATTTAGAGAGGGTGCTAAAAACTGGTGGCGAATCTCCTAGTGAGAGTTAGGAAGATGAGCAGCAACAGCCCGTGATCCAATTTGCTTTCCTTTTTTGGAAAGCATAGGGATTCTCTGTCTTGGGGGGCAGCTCATGCCCATACCCCAGGGCAGAGTGGATGAGAGACAGTGCTGCTGGCCCCACTTAAAAAAACTACTAGTTACAGCTCTGCCAACATGGACATAAATTGTTAACTGTTAGAGCAGTACAACAATATAATCCATGACCTCTGGAAGTGGTGAGAACTCCAACACTGGAGGCATTAAAGAGAAATTTGGACAAGTGTCTTTCAGATATGCTTTGATGTGTACTCCTGCATTGAGCAGGGGGTTGGACTTGATGGCCTTATAGGCCCCTTCCAACTCCATTGGTCTGTAATTCTATGATTCTATAACTTCACAGCCTGTGTAGCTTTGAGCAAGCTGCACGGTCGCCCGAAAAAGGGGAATGGGAAACCACTTCTGTGTGTTCTTCACCTGGAAACTCAGAAAAGTGTTGCCATAAGTCAGAATTGACTTGACAGCATGCAATTATTATTATATTTGGTTTAGTCCACAGGGGAGGGGTGGAACCCCTTAATGCTATGTTTGCAAAGTTTCAGTTTTGAGAGAAAGAAAGTGGGAGAGGAAAGAAACTTCCATTCCCTTGGAAGGACCAATTAGCTCCTTGTCATCACCTTTATTGAGGTGATGACAAGCCCGGAAAACCCACAACCACAACTCAAGTATAGAGTATCTGTACTTGAGTGCAGGAGGGCTGCATTGCCTCTGGTGCTATCAGCTTACCTTCAGGGCTTTGTGGTTTTTCTCTTCGAGCTACTTATTTTTGTACCATGGACCATTTTACAAAAGAAGCCTTTTGGATTAAAGAGATTTTGCAGGATTTTTTGGCAAATAACTCCTGGTTCGGCACCTCATTGTGCAATGGCACTCAGAGGTATATATTTATGTAGTACTCTGGCTTCTGTTCATATTATTGTCATAATTGCTTTTGTCAACCAGTTGCAGGCTTTTTAAAATCTTTACACTGTTTGCAATGTTTGAAATACTTGCTCATATATATCTGTAATGTCTGCAATGACAAATTTCTGAGCACCTTCCCACCCACCCTCCCAGCTTCAGGCTTGGGGGAAGTAGGCCAATCTGAACTAGTAGCCCAATTCAGATCCAACAGAGGTATTTCAGAAAACACATCTCCCCTATCAAAAGCCCATTCTCACCTAACTCTTGTGAGTGAATTAAGTACAGGAGAGCAAACAGCCTGTGTAATAGCTCTGTTGGTTTGTGGTTAGAATTTTAATGGGCTGGGGAGGTTTTTCCGTCTGATTAATTAAGGTACCAAACAAACTGTGAACAAAAAGGATAATATGAAACTCTTCATTGTTCCAATTCCAGCTGTCAGAGTTCAGCGGTGGTTAGAAGAAGGGGTCTGATAAGAATATTAATGGACAAATTATATAGCAGAGTGGCTCAGAGCATACACTCCCATGTACACCGAAAGGTGACACAAAATGCAGACCCCTCAGGTTTTAATGAAGAATTAAAGACGTGTTCTTATTTTGTAGACTTCTGCAGTGCTTTAAGTAAATTCTGTCAACTTCCCAAAAGGAAAACAAAAAAAGCTGGGGGGGGGGGGGAAGGAAGCGGAAAACAGTCTGTCGTCAGACAAATGCCTTTGCTAGATAGGAAGAAAGGGACTACAAGCCGTTCCTTCTAATTACAGACAAAATGGAGACTGGGGTCAACATTTGTTATCCTTCGGGTGCATACTCACACATTTGTTACCCACTGCTCCGGCCCTGTACTAGAACAACTTGTACTAGAACAATGTTTCTAAATTATTGTGCCTCCCCAAAAAGGCCATTTCTTTTTGCCCATCCATCTCTTTTCACAGGATGATGGGACAGAGAACAACAGGGCTCCTACAGCTGCATGGCTAGTTGAGGTACCCAAGTCCGATCCTATGTATATATCTTAAGATAACATCCTATCAGGGCTGTAGACAGAGAAGGCTGCCATAAATGGATAGCACTGAATAGCAATACCCTCACCAGCTGCCTTTTTTATTTTGGTGGGGAGAAACGCACATCTTACACAAAGACATAGATATTGGGGCTCAGCAGGACGAAGCCCTTCTGTCACTATTGTGATCTTGTTTCTGCTCCCTCCTGCCTCCTCACGTTCCTCAACACAAATAAATAGTCTGAAGAGGACCTTCTGTGTCACTAAAAGCTAAATAAACCCAAGATCTAAAATTTGCTTTGATTATGCCACCCAGCTAGAATGCCAAGCAAGTGCTTTTTGAATGCAACCAGGGCAGGAAAGAAGAACTTTCATTCATAATTGCTCTGACCCCCTTCCTTTTACTTGCTGGAGATAACTTACTTGTTATCCATGGAAGCCAATTACTGCCTAGGTTCTGGTAACCGCCACTGCTGCTATTGTTAGCACTATCATATTAGGCATCCTTGAGTCATGACCAACGTATGGGGCCACACCTCTGTTTTGGAAGTTCAAATACAAGGAGGACATCAAGGTGTGCCAGCATTTTATTAAAGAGAAGCCATTCCTTGAAAGGTAGAACATCACGAAGGAAGGTTAGCCAACCACGAGAACCACAACCTGCCTTACAGGCAGTGTCAGGTCCATTGTTTTGCAGACTTTGGAAAAGTTCCATACATCTCTCATAATCCTTGGGCAATATGAATGTTTCTTCTTGTTATGTGCCATCAAGTCACCCTCAACTTATGGTGACCCCATGAATGAGAGATCTCCGAAATGTACTATCCTCAACAGCCCTGCTCAGCTCTTGTAAACTCAAGCCTGTGACTTCTTAGAGGGAGTCAATCCATCCCATATTTGGTCTTCTTTTCCTGCTGTCTTCAACCTTTCCAAGCATTATTGTCTTTTTCAGAGATCCTTAAGCTGTAATTTTTCAGGTTCTTTTGTTTTTGTGAAATATTTTGGTTGTTTGCACCTTTCTCTTTTTTTAGGGCTTAGTCAAGGACAAAGAACAAGAAGACTTTGAATGTTCATTCAAGTGTGTTAGTGGCTCAGCGAGTTAAGTATCTGGCTGTGGAGCTAGGAGTCAGGAGTTCGATCCCCCATTGTGTGTCTCAGGAGATCCAGCCCGTGGAGCATTGGGCAAACAGCACAGTTCCAGAGCACCCCCAGGAGAAAGTAATGGAAAACCACTTCTGTCTAGAAAACCACTTCTATCTAGAAAACTCAAAAGGTCATCGTAAGCTAGAAATGGACTTGAAAGCACATAATTAAATTAAATGATAATTGCTAGACATTATGCATGTAGTTTTAAATAGCCACTGTAAAACCAGTTACAGTGGTATTAATCAAAACCAGCTACAGTGGTATTAATGGCACTCAACCAGTGGAACGGCATCTATATCAAATCCAACTTCAACCATATGCAGCTGATATTTATTATATATTTATACCAGTTTTATCCTGTCTTTCTCCAAAGAATGGGATCAAAACAGTCAAATAAGGCTTAATCTGCAAATGATTGTAGGATTAGGAGCCAGTGTATGTATAATGGTTGAAACATCAGGTTCATTTCCCTATCTAGTTATGAAGCTCAATAGATGGTCAAGGACCAGTGACTATCTATTTGCCCGATCTATCTCACTGACTTGTGATAATAAAATAGATGGAAACGAAGCATGTAAGCCATTTTGAGCTGCCTGTAAGAAAGATATGATGCAAATATGATAAATGAGCATAAGTAAATGCATATGAGAGAGCAAATCACACTGAAAGTAGTAGGATTTGCAAATACAAATTACATACAAGTGGACTGAAAAACTACATTTCAAGCTCCTTTACTTACAAGGGAGCCTCAGTGAACACAAAGGAAGTTACCTATGAGTAAACATGCATAAATAGGGCTATAAACATCATTGATTATACTAACATAACAATCTCAAACATGCCTGCTTTGGAGCAAACCCTACTAAATTGAGCCTGCTTACTATTGACTAAAGCATAGCTTGGAAAGGTTACAGTTTTGACTACAACTTCCAGAATCCCATGTAGCATAGCCACTGGAATTTATAGTCTTTAGGAATAGATTTCCCAGGTTCTGGAGGAAACACATACAAGACCACAATGTGAATAATTTCAAACCCTGTTGTAATGTGTACAGGTCATGACACAGCTATTTCCAAATTATAAAGGCCTAGGCAGGCTTTTTGATCATCACCAAACATAGGGTGCGGCTACAATTTCAATAGCACATTAACATAATCTTTGGTCATGAAGTATACTTTGGAATCATCCTTCCATCAGTATTGAGGTCATAATATGAACCCTCGCTAAGCTTTCCTATACTTAGGAATTGTCAGTTTATTGAAATATGCAGCACATTTGTCTCTATAAAAGACATTTAATCCTAAGACTTTAGGACAGCAGAATCTATTGGACAGAGGTAGCAATTTCTGCCTGTCAATATCAAAGGTCCTCCTGTGCTTTATCATGGATTTGGATTACATGCTATTATATCGATGACGTTCTGCTCAACTAAGGCCAAGCAGCAATAATAACTCCAGTTGTTGTGCTCCAGCTGCAGTTCTATTGGCATAAGTTTTCCATAGGGCTTTCTTCAAGGTATGTCTTAGTCTTGTTGAAGTATCATGGGCCATGTTGGTTTTTTGAGCAGTTGTTGCCTTGATTTCAAGTCAACCAAATCATTTTCCAGTGTTGTGGGTGATTATATCCTGTCTCATAGACAAAGAAATATCATATAGTCATCGGATAAGTATCTATGTTAATGTAAACCTTCATGATTTCCCCAAACCTGTTAACACTTCCTCTTGTTTATCTGTTTATTCCCTTGGACTCTGGAATTTTGATTCAAGTTGGTGTCTGTTAAGGCAACCTGTTCATTTTAAATAAAGCAGTGGGATTCTCTGGCCATTGAACGACAGATAGCGAGAATTAGTCTTTTGAACCCTTGGGTACAAATTGTTACAAAAGGGGCTCCTTATACTATGATAATGGACTTAAGACTTTCCATCTGCTACAAACTTCATTTGGGTGGTAAAAGGTAAAGGTAAAGGTTCCCCTTGACAATTTTTTGTCCAGTCGTGTCCGACTCTAGGGGGCGGCGCTCATCCCACTCTTCAAGCCATAGAGCCAGCGTTTTGTCCGAAGACAATCTTTCCGTGGTCACATGGCCAGTGTGATTTAGACACGGAACACTGTTTACCTTCCCACCGAGGTGGTCCCTATTTATCTACTCGCATTTGCATGCTTTCGAACCGCTAGGTTGGCGGGAGCTGGGACAAGCGACGGGTGCTCATTCCGTTGCGTGGATTCGATCTTACGACTGCCGGATCTTCTGACCCTGCAGCACAGGCTTCTGCGGTTTAGCCCACAGCGCCACCACGTCCCTATTTGACGTGACCTTAAGCTAATTCCTATCTGTATCCTAGCTCTCAAGTTTGTTTGTTTGTTTGTTTTAGCTATTGTTAAAAGGCACGTTGAGCCTCTCTATATTTATCACACATGTACGCGCATGCGCACACACACATACACACACCAGAGAGAGAGAGAGAGAGAGAGAGAGAGAGCTGCTTAACATCAAGATAAACGTTTCCCAAAAGGATAGCTGTGTTACCCTGTTGCAGAGTTCTATGTTAACTTAAGGACTAAACCATTTATGGTGATGTAAGCATTCATGTAAGGGACGTAGTGGTGCTGCGGGTTAAACCGCAGAAGCCTCTGTGCTGCAAGGTCAGAAGACATGCAGTTGTAAGATCGAATCCATGCGATGGAGTGAGCCCCCCGTCACTTGTCCCAGCTCCCGCCAACCTAGCAATTCAAAAGCATGCAAAATGCAAAAATGCGAGTAGATAAATAGGTACCACCATGGTGGGAAGGTAACGGCATTCCGTGTCTAGTCGCGCTGGCCACGTGACCACGGAAACTGTCTTCAGACAAACGCTAGCTCTATGGGTTGGAAACGGAGATGAGCACCACCCCCTAGAGTCAGACATGACTGGACAAATTGTCAAGAGGAACCTTTACCTTTTACCTTTAAGCATTCATGACCTGCAGGTCACTCCACAGTGGGACTGTAAAATTTTGTGCTGCGGAATACAAAAGGCTAAATCTTATTGTGACTCCCAATTGGGATAGATCCCTTAAATCAACAGGACTTACGTGAGTCTTGACCGAACACAGTTCCAATGGTTCATCCTCTAATTGGGATCAACAACAGGATTTAGCCCGCAGACAAAACAAAAAATGCATCAGGAAAGGCATCTTTAAAAGGTATGAAAGTGGGTGCACAAAATACATTTGCCTGCAACTCTGTAGATGGGAAGATATCAAAGCAATTGTATGAAGAGGTTTGTCTGTCTCTTCCTCCTTAACCTTTCATTTGGTACATACCGTCAAATAGAGACAAGTAGCAAAAATGCATACAGAAATATAATCTGGAAATGACATTATGAGAGGAAGCAGATTTGCATAATTAATATTCTATCTCATACACACAAATCCTAAGAAAAGGCAGAGCATTAGTGATGCTTGACAGATGATAAACTCTGCTTTTACAAGTCACAAGATGTCAAGCAGGGGGGAAATGAAGGAGAATGATGCCTTGCCAGGAACAAAAATAAAAATCCTCTTATGCCAAATGGAATAAACAGCAGGAATGCAATTCCTTCAAAAAGGCCAATTCATTATAGAGACTGAGTAGCAAAAACTCTGCCTACATTCAAATTTCTTGATCTGGTGCTTTTCAGATGTGCTTGACTCTTAACCCCATCATCCTGCTACCTGGGAGTGGCGAGAGCTGTAGTCCATCCACCTGGAGGTCATTTATTCCGATGACCTGCACAAAACAACTTGGCTTTTCTCCATGATGTCTCTCTCTCCTATGTTAACCGCTTCCCCCTCCATTCAATCAATAGGATTCAGACAAGGATTTGACTCAACAAGTCCTATTTATTCAATGGGATTTGCTCAAGCTAGAATTTATAGAATGGAGGCTGTTGGCTCTAATGTCAGCAGGGCAATAAATGCACTCTGGATTTTAGTCCAAACTTACAAGATCAAGCCATGGTGTCATGACCAGTCCCCAAACTGAGGGGACAGTTTGGACAAATCCTTTGACATAAAACCTGAAACCCAGAACAGCCTCTTCCCCACCTAACATCAGAAGGAGCAGTGTCCAAGGGGGGAAAAAACCCTATAGGTTTGCTCTGAACTTTTGCAACACAAAACAAAAAGTTCGTATGGAATGGGTCCCTATAAGCAGGATGTTGAAAAATAATATCTTACGTCCTAAGCAGAAGCAAGGGAGAAACTACCTCCAAAAACAGACTCTACGAAGGCATGGCACATGGTTTAGCACAACTTCTTACCTCTTAATTTTTATTTTATTTTTCTTAAACCACAACATAAACATAAAATACCTGTACATACATCAAAATACAAATCAACCGTGTTCCCCACCACCCTAGATTACTTGCAGTAATCATCTTCTTTATTCTTCTTCCTTTATTGTCCTCTTTTCCAGAACTGCATTGATTCCTGATTTGGAACTTTCCCTTTTCTTAGCACATATTCAAGAAATCTGCCCCATATATCATAGAAATTATTCTTTTTCATCTCTCTTTTCTTAACCTTTAAGTTACAAGTTAACTTACCATTTATAGCCATGTTCCATATTTCATTATGCCATTCTTCCATTCGAAATTCAGACTTTGATTTCCAATTCCTAGCTGTTATTAATTTGGCTGCTGTTAATAAATTGGTAACCAACTCTCCGGTCACCTTATCCTATTCCACACTGTCAAATATTGATAACAGAGCTATCTCAGGATTAAATCCTGTATCTTTTTCACATAGGTCGTTTAGTTCTTTAAAGATTAGCCTCCAAAATCTTTGTACTTTTTCACATTCCCGCCACCACATCTTAGATCTTTTCCATGTATGTAAACCGTGCTTCCACGCTTACTTCCCCATGTTCAGAGATGAGTGTACAGGGCACCCCAAACAGCCCTGTACACACACAAGAGGACCCATTAGCAGGAGTGGGGGGGAAACGTGACACTTTGCAAAAGTTCAGAACATGTTTGGTGGGGGGGGAGGTGCACAGAAAAGTGAGAGGGCAAATCAAGTGGAATATTCTCAAACAAGGCAGCACAGAGTGGGCAACAGCACTCCCCCCTCCCACCCACCCACCCGGTTTACCCTCCGTTTCCTGTGAGTTCTGATGAATGCAAACCCACAGACAGCAAGCGGGTGGGTGCGTGTGATCAAACTCTCAAAACTTCTAAATTTAATGTAAATGGTAAAACCATTCCTAAATTAGCATTCACCCAGCCTTATACACAGCAGAGTTTGAAGACGTTACTGCCCCGTACATTTGACTGCATTCCGGACTGAAAAGTTACTTTAATAATCATCATCATCATCATCATCATCATCATCATCATAGAACTGCAGAGCTGGAAGGAACCCTATGGATCCTCGAGTCCAGCCCCTGTCAAGAAGGCACCCTGGGGGAATCGAACTCCCCACTTTTGGCTCCAGGGCAGCCGGAGACCTATTTACAACGAAACTTTAGCCAAGAAGCAGGCGCACCAGAGCAGCAAGTAAGTAAGTAAGTAAGTAAGTAAGTAAGTAAGTAAGTAAGTAAGTAAGTAAGTAAGTAAGTAAGTAAGTAAGTAAGTAAGTAAGTAAGTAAGTAAGTAAGTAAGTAAGTAAACAAGCAAGCAAGTAAGCAAGCAAGCAAGTAAGTAAGTAAGTAAGTAAGTAAGTAAGTAAGTAAGTAAAGCGAAGTAAACCGTTTCAAACTTTAAAGCTGGAAAAGCAAGCAAGGGGTCACACGGGCGCCTTGCTTTCTGAACGCGCACCGACTTTTGCAAGGGACCGACCTTTGCGCCCGCAGCCCCTCGCCGGAAGGAGCGCCTGTGCTTTTCAGAGGGAGCAGCTCTCCGGATCCCTGCAAACGTGCCAGAGGATCCGTGGAGGAGGAGGAAGAGGGCAAAGAGGAAGAGAGCCGCCGAGGACGCCTCGGCCACGGGCCAGGCAAGCAGCGGCAGCCTCTCCTTCTCCTCCGGGAATCTGTTCTCCCCCCCCCCCCAGGGCGGCCAGAGAAAAGGAGGAGGAGGAGGAGGAGGAGCGGCCACGGGGGATCTCGGGCCCCGGCATCCCAGCCGCCGGGAATCAGAAAGCGACCGAGTCGCCAAGACCGGGAGCGAAGTTGCCTGGAAAGAGCAGGGTCCGCCAAAGCCCCCTTGGCGCGCGTGCGTGCGTGGCGCTCACCCGCTGCAAGCCGGGGAGATGGAAAGGGGGGGGGGGACTATTCCGCAGAGCTGTGCTCGGGAGAGGATCGGGCAGGGAGGGGGCGCAATGCATGGGCAGGTCTCCTTTCCCTCGTCCCCCCCCCCCTCCCAGGCGTTGGAGGTCAAAGAAATGAGAATTTCTGCTGCGGCTGCCTGACTGCAACCTGCTGTACCTCTTTCTTTCTTTCTTTCTTTCTTTCTTTCTTTCTTTCTTTCTTTCTTTCTTTCTTTCTTTCTTTCTTTCTTTCTTTCTTTCTTTCCAGTAGGTCCGGCCAGTAAACCCAGGCAGGGTTTTTCCTTCCATCACTGCAAAAGGAGGGAGGTGCCCACTCCACTCCCCCCCATTCAGTGCTTTGCAGATATGTTAAACTACAATTTCCATCATCCCCAGCTAGGACGTGCAATGGCCTCCCTCCTCCAAAATGGCACTCTCCAAATGGGGAAGAATACAGCTTCTATCATCCTCAGCCAGGGGAACCATTGGACGTCCTAGCTGGAGATGATGGAAATTGTAGTTTAACATATCTGCAAAGCACTGAATGGAGAAGGCATTTCTTCCAGTTTAGGAGCTCTCAAATCAGCTTCCCAGTGACTTCCTTCCTTCCTCACCTGCAATTCCCGTCTGCTTTGCCGATATGCATATCACAGCCTGCTCCTGCTTAGAGTTAGTGAGATATAAATCCCATTAAGCTATATCAGGCTTAGTCCCAAATGCTTTTATAACACTGTTTCCAGCATAGCAACCTTGGTAATGGAAAGACAGTCACGTCTCAGAAATACGGTGCATCTCTTTCACATATGCAAAACGAGGGAAAAATTACTTTTTGGGTTGCAACCCCCAAAATCCCCTGAACAAAAAGCAACTTTTACAAACTTTGCCTATAAGACAGAGATGGGAAACATGCAGCCCTCCAGATGGTAATGGTGTACAGTCGATCCAGCTGTGGTTAGATCCGCCCTTCCCCCCAACTCCCATCAATCGACTCTGCTGGCAAGGGCAAGATGGACATGGTGATTCGATAACATTTGAAAGCCCACGTTTCCCTTGTCACTGGTCTGGAGGGGGGGGGGAAATGACATACAAAAATAAATTCCATAAAGGTAGGCCTGTTACGCTGCAATCTTATACCCCACTCATGTGGGAGCAAACCTAATTATACTCGGTGGGACTTACTTTTGAGAAGATCTGCTGAGGATTACACACTAGATCTGTTTCACTGAATTAACAGCTACTAAACTATATTCTCAGCTAATAACATACACCAAATATTTGAAGCTCTGGCCCCTCTTTGACTGATGATCGCAACAACACATGCAAAACTATTTGTGTCTATAAAACTGTGGCTCAATTATTATTCTCTGTGTTTCTAATGAAGTGTAAAGTAATCCAGAAATGCTCACACAGAGGTAAGTCTGTCTTTAAGGTGCCATGACTTTATTGTTTGTATGCACAGTTTGCTTGCTTGTTTTGTTACATATCCTGAAGCATACGAACATGCTATCATTCTGGAAAGATGGGCAAACAGGCCCTCTGCACTTTGGCTCAAAAATTACCGATCCTATACTTTGAATAAGTCCCCTTGAATTTAAGGGGAATTACTTCTGAGTCGACATGAATAGGAAGATGAATTCTGCTGTTACTGGCAGCAGTGGCAGGATGGGGAGATATAAATAAAATAGGTGAACGGAGAGGAATCCTGAGAGCAACACAATAATTTCTCAAATAAAATGGATTGAGGAGCTACAGAATGATCTCTGATCTGTAACGATGATAACAAACATAAAGGCAGATTTTTGTAATTCAGGGATAGGAAACATGTTCCCCCCCCCCCCGATGTTACTGACTACAATACCCATAATAATAATTAAAAAAACCAAATACTTTTACTGGACCCCTAAAATATCACCGTTATACAAACTTTCCAGAACTACAGACTCTTCCTCCTCCTCCTCCTCCTGGGCTATGCTGGTTGGGGCTACTGGGAGTTGATTTACTTTTATTCTAAATGGAGACAGACTTTGGGGCGCGGAGGATGGAATTCCCGCCGGCTTAACAGTTCTGGGTTTTCCCCGCGGCACGCAAACACTCCGCGTCCTCCGCTCAGCGCTACCACAACAGGGCGAAGGCTTCGAAGACGGCTACAAAGCAGGCGCGCGCATGCGCCGCGTGGGCGCCCCTCCCATTGGGCCGGGCCGGTGTCAGTGGGCGTGGGAAAAAGACACCGCCCCCCGCCCCCGCCCCCCGCCCCAAAAAAGGCGAGAGAAGGAAAAGAAGAACCCCGGAGGGGAGGGGGAGGAGGCGTTCGGCGGCTCGGGCCCTTGCGCGTGCGCCGCCGGAGCGCCGCGCACGCGCAGTGCGGCCCGGCTCGGCCGCTGTGAGGGGGAAGAAGGCGGGCGGTCCGTCGGCTGAGGTACCGAAGCCGCCGGGGGTTTTGTGTTGTGGCTTGTGTTTCGTTTCCCCCCCTTTTCGTTTTTGGCTGCCATGTGGGGTCTCCTTTGAAAGGGCAGCGCCTCAGCCGCCGGAGGAAGAGGAGGAGGTTCGAGCGCCATGAACCTGAGGGGCTTATTTCAAGATTTCAATCCTAGGTAAGGGGACGTCGAAATGGGGTGGCGTGGGGGAGGGGCAGAGGGCTTTGTGGGGGGAGGGGGAACGTGGAGGGGGGGTAAAGGGGCCCCTCGGGGTCCAGAGGAAGGCGACCCCCCCAACTGGCAGTCTGTGACAAGGTTGGATAACGCCTTGGCGCCCCAGTGGCAGTTTGACTCCATCTCCCATCATCCCCGACCTTGGCCTGGCCTTGGGTGGTGGGAGTTAGACTCAGGCAGTATCTGGAGGGGGAAGGGACGCCTGCCTTTTCCCTGATCCCCTTTCTGGGGTGCACCCAAAGGGGGGAGACCGTCCAGGCCAGGGGTGCCCTTTCCCCAGTTTCCCTCCTCATTGGCCTCCTCTGCCCAGGGCTGGTTAGGATCCTGTGCCCTCCAGTCCCTGGAAGCGTTGTGGGTTCTCCCCGTCCGCCGGCCTTTTCCAACTAGGGTGCCTTCCAGATGTGCTGTACTACAGTGCCCATGAGGCTCGGCCACCCAGAGCAATCCTTCTGTTGGCACAGTGTTTCTGGAAAGCACCAGGTTGGGGGGTGGGGGGTCAGTGGCTCTGGGCAGACGGGTCATCCCATTCCTAATGGTAGTTATTCCTGTGACTGCAAGACAGTGCTTAAGGTGTGTATCGGGTATTGAAAGGTAAACTGCCCCTGGGTCTGGAGGTTCCATGAAGGTCTTATGGGTAGCAACTGTCGGGAGCTGGGATAGACCCTCTGGCTGAATGGACAGACGGTGCAAGATGTTACTTGTAGGTTTGAGGGTCATATTTAAGGGGAGGTGAATTCTTTTAATTGTTGATTTCTGGGAGGGAAGATTATGTCAATGGCTTGTTTTCTAGTAGTGACTTTGTGCCAGTGGAAATACTTTTTTGGATTTGCAAGAAGGGACATTGGCATTTTGTGAAATGCCCCCAAACCTCTTTAGTCCTCCTTTCTCCAGTCTCTTGAAGAGCTGAGCTTGTAAATTGAAGACCCTTTGGAACAATACAGGAGATGGCTTGGCCATCGGTGAAAATAAGGTGCTATGCCTTGTGTGTGTGGAACTACTTTCCCTACAACTGCACATTTACACCTGTGTCCATGTATTGGGTTTGTGGTGTTCTTAGGAATTTAGACTAGTGTAGGTGGGTTGCCAATATTCAGAGGAATCGTGCCCCAAGAGCAGGAAGCTCCACCATATTCTTAGGGGTTGTAGGTGTTCAGTGCGTTGCCTCTGTATTGTTCTCTGGGGGGGGGAATCATTTTGAGGATGAGTGAGGCTAAGACATCACAGCCAAAACCATTTATTGAATGGCAGAAGAAGGGCCTCCAGACCCAGGTTATTATAGCTCAAGGCCAGCATGCTGCTTGCTGCTACATATGAGATGAAATACACTGTCTTCTAGAGTGTTTATTATACAATATATCTCATTCCAAAACGCTGACGTTGATTGATTGATTTAATTTATATACCACTTCATTAGTGTAACATAATAACATTTTAAAAAATGACAGTGGAAATAACAAATTAAAAAAATAAACAAAAACCAACAAAAATAACATCAAACCACAAACAGTGCAAAATATACATACCAAAAGAGGCAGGGCACAAGGCAAAGAAAATTTAGTTGAGGTTGTATTCAGAAGTCTCTCTGAAATTGGTTTGCTTACCGTCTGGGTATCCGACAACGGTTATGATTCACTCGTATGGCAGCTATTGTGTGAAGCAGTTGAGAATGAGTGGCTTGACTAGATGTGAAATTTCAGCCAGAGGGTTTTGGGATCATACTGTCAAGAACATATGAGCAGCTGGGCTGGATTCAATCAAAGCTCCATGCACCTGTTTTCTTAGGGACTAGCTTGATGGCTCCAGAAAGATAAGAAGCAGGACTTGATTATGGTTGTTGTCCTTGGTTTTTCTCTAGTAGCCAGCATTCAAAGATACAGTATATTACCTCCAAAACTAGAGGTTCCAAATAGCTATTGTAGATATTTATTAGATTACCTCTGTTTTATCAGGATTGTCATTTTCTTTGTCCTCGGCCACTCCATTGGTTTAAAACTAAACTGAAATTTAGCTATAAAGCAGAAATAGATTTGGAGTTTTATTGGTGACATTGACCCCCCCAACCCTAAACGTCCTTGGTGTCTTCGTGTGTGTGTTAAATAGCATGAACTCTGGGTAGCAACAGTACCAAACATGAGTTCCCCAGGGCCTGATTTAAAACATACCCCTCCAGCGAATGGAGTTACTGTAAAAGATCTGGCCCTGTCCCAGTACCCAGGCAGACAGAGCAACAATTCAGCAGTTGTTCATAGGCCTTTATATTATGTAGTCTGCACATTGTACTAAATCTTTTCTGAAGCACTTTCAGATTGAACGTGCTTTCAGCATATTTTGATCAGGACAAACCCTGCCATGAAACTCTGGTTTATACAGATGGGAAAGTGAAAATGACATGGGGGGGGAGCTGGGAGTTATGAACTGTTTGTTTCTTCCACATCAGAGACATTTCGTTCCCCATATGATTTTAGATTACACTTCCTGTAATCTCTGACTATTTGCTGTGCTGTCTAGGAAGGATAGGAGTTGAAGTCCAACAATAAATAGAGTGACATGGGTCTTCTACTGTCTTACATGAAATTGGGGTTTCAGCAGCTTATCATCATCGTGTCAATTCTGACTTATGGCACCACTTTTCAGGATTTTCCAGGTAGAGAATATTCAGGAGGGGTTTACTGTTCCCTTCTTCTGGGGGCATTCTGGGACTGTGCAGCTTGCCCAAGGCCACACAGGTTCATTTTTCTCCCAGGAGGCCGGGTGGAGAATTGAACTCCCAACCTCTGTCTCCACAATCAGATACCACTGAGCTGCTTAACCTTCAGAAGATACTTTGGTGGTAAGGCCTCACTCACATCATTCCATCATAATACTAAAGGGGGATAGTATCCATTGAGGTATATTTTTTTAAAAAAGGAATAAAGGCTGTTGGACACCCTTCTCTTCTGATCAGGAAGAGGGGCCCTCTCTGTTTTTGGAGAAAGATGAGGCCTTCTAGCAGTTGCCTATCCAAAGGAATGCCATGCTTGCTTTTTAAGAGTCTTTGTAAAAGCAGGAACTCCTGCTGCCCTGTGGAGGGAAGCTATTGGGGAACATATGGCCTTCCAGATGTTATTGAACTGTAATGCCCATCAGACATAGACAGCATAGGCAGTGTCCAAAGGGCCATCTTCAAGTTAAGTTGGACTTACTTATTTTGCTCTGCAGACTTAAATCATTAGGAACATTTGGATTTGTTTTGTATTGAGAAGAACATTCTCTTTAAGTTGTGTGTGTGCATGGCCGCACGGCGTTGCATTGGTGCTGTGCACCTGCAGCCAGTGTTGCCACCCAGTTGGTTCCAGTTGCGGCTGGAGCCCCATGGACGCAAGGCAGGGCCCCTGCCTAGCACTGGTGTAAATTAGAGGGAACATTGATTGCGAGTCCTTAACAGCTAATTCAATGACTTTGTAAGTGCATGTCTGTTCCTTTTAAAAGTAATATAGTAGAAGTATGGAAGCACTTTATGAATGTACATTGTTTGCCTGAACAGTTGATGCTAGTATGTAGGTTGCTTTGTATCTTTCAGAGCCTTTTAAAAAATATGATAGTGCCTTTTAATGAGGTAAGCAGTGCAGCAGTACTTAATGTTGATATCTGAAGCCTTGTATATTCAGTGTCATAGATCTCTTTTGGACTACTTTGAAATACCTGCCATAGCAAAATTCGTGTCCTGGAAATGCAGGTTCCTTGAGATGAGCACTTTGTGTTTTCTTTTTTCTTGTATTCATTACAGTTGTATTGCTGTACAATATGTGTCTGGATAAAGTTGAATGTAATAGCTTGTATAGGATGAAGAGTCTTGTATTTTGTGCCTGAACACATCTGACTTGGAACTTGGAATACTGTAAGCATATCTGGTTTGGTAATGATCTTAGTTCCTTTTGGACATCTCATAAATGAGTATAACACACTTAGCCTTGTTCCACCTATTTTCTGCAACTTCAGCATGATGACACATCTGGTGATGGTGGCTGCTCCCATTGTTGCCTGTCCACTCTGTTGCAGAAACATAGTGTCCCAAGGTTGCTCATCATGACATTGGCATAAAGCCAAGCATGAATTTCAATGTTATGCTGGTGTATTTGCTCCCATTTTGTTCTCATCTCCATATTGTCTCTGTATCAAACACGTATTTATAACTGCGGCGTCTAAGATCGAGTCATAGCTGGCGGCATAGGCTTCCTAACTCATAATCTCCCTTCCTTTGATTGTGTTGACTGAATAATGGCAGCTTGAAAGCAGATGCTTTAGTGTTAGTCAGCTTCCCAGTGGGAGCAGCTGGAGAAAGACTCCTGTGTTCTTTGTTAATGAGCTTTCTTTTCTTTTTTTTATGGACAGAAGGGCAAATACTGCATTAAAGGATATGCAGGATTACCACACACTTTGTGTGGAGAGAGGGATTTGTCACTTCAGAATAATTTTTAGGACAATTAAAACGGCAAGGAAGACCAATGGACTGCTATGATGGATACTGGAACATTTGATTTGTATGTTGGCTTGTTTCAAGCAAGCCACAGTTAAGGTTAAGTTCAGTTTCTTTGGTCTTGGTGATAGAACAGACCATGGTTAGGTTGGGGCAAAAACCCTAACAGGAATCAAAAACTTCCTCCTTGTGGCTAGGTTGAAGGAGAAGACATAATTTCTGGTGAGATGAAGTGTATTCCCATCATGATAGACCATGGTTTACAGTGGTGCCTGGATGTCGTCTGTGTATCTTATATAATACAGTACAAACATGTTTTGCTAGATAATTTCAAAAATGCATTTCCTTTGTATCAACTCTGTACTATTCTGGGCTATGTATGTGTCATGAGAATTCAAAATATAAAAGGAATCACATCTTTCTAGTCTCATATAATGCAATAAAAGAATTTGTCACCATCTGATTATAAAAGAATCAGATTGAGTTCTTTGTGCCATCCTCTCATAAATACTAGTTTTTGTCAGAAATTTTAGTTCACCTTGATCTCTTATTAAAATATTATACTTATAGATGAAAGCCTGTTTTTCATGACATACTGCGTCCAATTTCAAAAGCATAACATATTTCCACTTTTAAAAAGTGAATCATATGCAGGATGCATTAATTTCCAAGGACAGAAACATTCATCTGTTGTATCTAAAGAATTGGGCTGCAGTTCACAAAAGCTTATGCCAGATAAAACATGTTACTTAAGATGCATCAAGATGCAAAGGTTTCATGCAACCACCTTAATTAGTAAGGCACCATCAGACATAGTGTTGATAATACAGTCTCTACTGATGTGTGATATAACTTTTTATCCTGAAAGCTAAATGATAACAATTTGTATTCCCTCCTATATATCTGATTTGGAAGACAACTTGCCTTAAAGTTATAAAATTCTTCTCTTTTTACACAGCAAATTTCTTATCTATGCATGCCTGCTGCTGTTCTCGGTTTTGCTTTCTCTTCGTCTGGATGACAAGATTCAATGGAGCTATTGGGCAGTATTTGCTCCAATATGGCTGTGGAAGTTAATGGTCATTGTGGGTGCCTCAGTAGGAACTGGAGTATGGGCACGGAACCCACAATATCGGTAAGAACAATATGCTTTCTTATCTTTGGGGATGTCAGCTGTTCTGTGATGAAAGCACTGAATGCTTGTGTAGGCACTGTTGCCACATCAGTGTAGTTTTATTACTGTTGGCCACAAAAACATATTTGTATTTAGTTTAGTAAGTGTCTGTGGCCATAGACCCCTTTGCAAACTGGCTTATATTGAGTCAGACCATCGGACCACCTACCCTGTTTCCCCTAAAATAAGTACTAACCTGAAAATAAGCCCTAGTATAATTTTTCAGGACACTGGTAATATACAGTTGTGTTCAAAATTATTCAACCCCCAATGCTGTAAAGGGCTTTAGGGACTATAGTGTACATTTGGAACTGTATTCAGAATGAAATCCTACAAGGACGTTTTAAAGAACCAAATGCAACTAAAATAACGTCAATTGTTTATGTAATACAGTAGTAAATGTTTCTTTTGTGGTTTCTTCATTGCCACAATTATTCAACCCCTTAAAGACTACCACTCTGAAGAAGAGAGGTTCATTCAGGTGTTTCCCATCAGGTATTGAAAACACCTGTGGATGTCACCGAGCACCAATCAAGCATAATAAGCACCAATTAGGCAGCTTTAAAAGGACTGTGATACTCAGCTCCTTCTAGACATTTACTGGTGTGGTTACAAACATGGTGAAGTCAAGAGAATGGTCCAGGAAGACAAGAGAAGAGGTGATTTGTCTTCACAGGAAGGGCAATGGCTATAAGAAGATTGCAAAGAAGTTAAACATACCAAGAGACACCATAGGAAGCATCATTCGCAAATTCAAGGCAAAGGGCACTGTTGAAATGCTACCTGGTCGTGGAAGAAAGAAGATGCTGACTTCGACTGCTGTGCGCTACCTAAAGCGTAGAGTGGTGAAAAGTCCCTGTGTGACTGCTGAGGAACTGAAAAAAGATTTGTCAGATGTGGGTATAGAAGTTTCAGCTCAGACAATAAGGCGCACACTGCGTAATGAAGGTCTCCATGCCAGAACCCCCAGGCGCACCCCCTTGCTGTCTCCCAAGAATAAGAAGAGTCGACTGCAGTATGCCAAAAGTCATGTGGGCAAACCACAAAAGTTGTGGGATAGTGTTCTGTCGACTGATGAAACAAAATTAGAACTGTTTGGGCCCATGGATCAACGCTATGTTTGGAGGAGGAAGAACAAGGCATATGACGAAAAGAACACCTTGCCTACTGTGAAGCATGGTGGAGGGTCAATAATGCTTTGGGGTTGTTTTGCTTCTGCAGGTACAGGGAAGCTTCAGCGTGTACAAGGTACCATGAATTCTCTTCAGTACCAGGAGATATTGGATGAAAATGTGATGCAGTCCGTCACACACCTGAGGCTTGGGAGACGTTGGACCTTTCAACAGGACAATGATCCCAAGCATACCTCCAAGTCCACTAGAGCATGGTTGCAGAGGAAAGGCTGGAACATTTTGGAGTGCCCATCGCAGTCACCAGACTTAAATCCGATTGAGAACCTCTGGTGGGACTTAAAGAAAGCAGTTGCAGTGCGCAAGCCTAAGAATTTGACTGAACTGGAGGCTTTTGCCCATGAAGAATGGGCGAAGATACCCGTAGATCGCTGCAAGACACTTGTGTCAAGCTATGCTTCACGTTTAAAAGCTGTTATAACTGTAAAAGGATGTTGTACTAAGTACTAAGATTGAATGTCACTTGGGGGTTGAATAAAAACTAATAATGATGTGAGCACAGAAAAGACATTTGTGGTTATTTCATTATAAACTTAAGGTTATATTTCTCTGACCTACAAGTGCCTCTTTCATGTAAATGTAAGCAAGATGACTGAATGATCAAAATCAATGTCAAAATGGCCAAAACATTCAATTTCAGTGGGGGTTGAATAATTTTGAACACAACTGTAAGCCGTACCCCCAAAATAAGCCCCAATGAATTGACACCCTGCCCTCCACCCTTGTGCAGCAAACAGAAGATGACATGATGGCATTTGTACAAATGTAGATTGTTGTACATGAAAAAATAAAACATCCCTTGAAAATAAGTCCCAATGTGTTTTTGTTTTTTTGGAGCAAAAATTAATATAAGACCCTGTCTTATTTTCAGGGAAACACTGTAGCCATAGGGCAGTAGCAGCAGTTATGCCTTTCTGTTGAGGGAATTTATCATCAGATATGGGTAACGCATGGAGACGAAGACAAGCCAGATGCCTGTGAATGTTTACTTGAGGTGGTAGTATAAACTAACAGTATTAATTCTCTGCTTCTCTGCCCCTCTTTAGAGCAGAAGGAGAAACATGTGTGGAGTTCAAAGCCATGTTGATTGCAGTAGGCATCCATTTATTACTGCTGATGTTTGAAGTGCTTGTCTGTGATGGAATTGAGAGAGGAACACGCTATTGGCTTCTAGTCTTTATGCCGCTGTTCTTTGTGTCACCGGTATCGGTGGCTGCATGTGTGTGGGGCTTTCGCCATGACAGATCTCTGGAGGTGAGATTCCTGGTTTGCGTATTAGGTGTCTACAAGTGTGACGGATTGGGTTTAATTTATCTGCTTTATAAATAGAAACTTAAAATTATGATACAGCTGCTTCTTAGAATTCCTTTAGACTGATTTTTGTATAACTATTATGTTTCTACTAGATTACGGAGAGAAGTGTGTGAGTTTGAGTAATAGTGCCTGTATACTATACTGTCTTATTTGAAGTCCCTCATTAATGTTGAACTGATATTTTAATTCTTCTATTCCACTGATTATATGCCTTGTCTAATAACATCTAAAGAACAAAAGCCAATGTTCCAACATATATATTTATTTAAAATACTTTTACCCTGACTTTGTCCTTTAAAAAAGGTGGCTTACAGAGTTAAAAGACAGTATGTCAAATTCACAACAGTGAGTGTACAATACTGAAAGGATCAAACACATGCCACACTTTTTAAAAAAAGTTAAACAAAAGCAGCACCAAAACACAAAGCAGTAAAGTACAAAAAACCATTAAACGCACACACAGAGAGACACACACGCACGCCCCATCTCATCTTTGGGAGCAGCAACAGAGAAAGCCCTCTCCTGTGTCCCCATCAAATGCACCTCTGAAGGTGGCAGGACTGAGAGAATGGCCTCTCCTGATGATCTTAACACCTGGGCAGGCTCATAAAGGGGGAGGCAATGCCTGAGATAGCTTGAACCCAGGATGTTTAGGGCTTTATAGGTTAGAACCAGCACTTTGCATTGTGCCCAGAAATGGATCAGCAGCCAGTGGAGCTGCTGCACCAGGGAGGTTATGTGTGCCCTGTGACAGCCCCAGTTAGCAATCTGTCTGGCATATTTTGGGCCTGCTGAAGTTTCCTGATACTTTCCAGAGGTGGCCCCACATAGTGTGTTACAATATCCAGCTAGGATGTGACTAAGGCAAGTGTCACCATGGCCAAGAACAGGTGCAGCTGGTGCACTATGCAATATTGCATACTGAATTACAAAATACTTGGAGATTTTTGTCTGTTACACCAGTGGCCCCCAACCTTGGGCCTCCAGATGTTCTTGGACTACAGCTCCCAGAAGCCTTCACCACCACCTCTGCTGGCGAGGATTTCTGGGAGTTGAAGTCAAAGAACATCTGGAGGCTCAAGGTTGGGGACCTCTGTGTTACACTACATCATCCTATTGCAAGCTCCCTTTTATTCTGATAGCCCTGCTTTTTTTCTTCCCTAGCTGGAAATCCTGTGTTCCGTAAATATTTTGCAATTCATCTTCATTGCTCTTCGTCTGGATGAAATTATCAAGTGGCCATGGCTCGTATGTAAACTCTCCTTATTTCTGATGCTGTTTTAAAAGCTCTCATATTTTTAAGTGTGTACTGTAATGGCAATTTTATTGACATGGGAGAGTTTTCAAACATGCAGTTCCCTTGCTTTAATTCAGAATGTTACAGGTTCTTCGTAGACAATTGTCAAGCATTGGAATTTGCTGTAATCTGTCTCAGGATAATTGCTTGATATTTTCCAGGTTCAGACCTGTTTCTCTGTAATATTACCTTCTCTTTTTACGCACCTCCAACCCAAATAAAAGGGGCCATAGAGAAACTCCTAAAGAAGTTTTAAAGTAAGAAGTGAACAAAGCTATTTAGACAAAGTTTAAAAATAAGTTTTACTGCTAATGCAAACCTTCTTAAAAGTAGTTTGCTTTATATCCCAACTATGGTATCACCTTTGAGATAGCCAAGTAAAAGATTATTGTTAAAGACACAAATCGTAGTCTTCATTTGTAAATGAATCCAGAAATATATGGTGTAAAACTGGCTTTTCAAATTGAGGGATGAATAGCTTTTCTGAGTGATTCATGACAGGCTTTTTCTCTTATTTCCAGGTTGTCTGTGTTCCTCTGTGGATCCTGATGTCATTCCTGTGTTTGGTTGTACTGTATTACATTGTCTGGTCTGTCCTATTCTTACGCTCAATGGATGTGATTGCTGAACAAAGGAGAACACATATAACAATGGCTATCAGTTGGATGACAATCGTGGTTCCATTACTCACCTTTGAAGTAGGCAGAACTTATTTACTTAAGGATAGTACATTGACTGTGAAATAGTTAGGATTTTAGAGATTGTCGGTGTCCTGTATTTGTACTGGGTCAAGAATGACTGGTTTTTAGGGTTCCACTGATTTTTGCACCATGACTGATCTCTAAACTATAAATGCTAAACATATTTTCAAACAAGTGTTTATTTTGCATAATTTCTCTCACTTTTGAGAGTCACAGGGAGCTATGCAAGATGTGGAGGCCCTGCCATAAAAACTTTAGATCCTACAACACTCCCTTGGGGTCTCACCATGAATTACCGAGACAATTCCAAGTTTTGCAAGAGCAAACACCAGAACGTTTACTGACTCTGTCGTTTTTTTCATCCCATATCAAATTATGGCCTACAGTCAATCCTGTTTATAACCTGTTTTCAGGGAGGACTTTTTGTGAACAAAGCTGGTGGTGTAAGATGGCCTGTAGACATGGATTCTAAAAGAGTTTGGCAACATCTACAATTTCAGCAATGAAATGTGATGCCAATGCATAGGTTGTGGGTTTTTCGAGCTTTTTGGCCGTATTCTGAAGGTTGTTCTTCCTGAAGTTTCACCAGTCTCTGTGGCCGGCATCTTCAGAGGACTGGAGTAGGACTTGAAAAATATATTCAGCCCTTGGATATCGCAGTATCTAGGAGGCCAAAATAAAGCTTAGTCTTTGGTTCTAATATATAGGATTATGAAAAGCACAAAACTAAAGTTACCCATGTTGTTTTGCTAGATACTGCTCGTGCACCGACTGGATGGCCACAACACGTTTTCATATATACCTATATTTGTTCCTCTTTGGCTTTCACTGATAACTTTAATGGCAACAACATTTGGACAGAAAGGTGGCAATCACTGTAAGTATATAAGAGAAATCTCTGCTCATGTTCTGCAGCAATAACATTAGCTTTGTTAGTTAAATATACAGAAGAAAAAAGTGGTAGTATATTTGTTGATCAATTTCTTTGCTGAGTGAATCTTTTTTGTTTGTTTGTTTTGTGTAGGGTGGTTTGGAATTCGCAAAGACTTCTGTCAATTCCTACTTGAAATTTTCCCCTTCCTAAGAGAATATGGAAATATTTCCTATGATCTGCATCATGAAGACAGTGAAGAAACAGAAGAAACCCCTGTCCCAGAACCTCAAAAAATAGCTCAAATGTTTCGAAAAAAGACTGGTGTTGTCATTACTCAAAGTCCTGGGAAATACGTTGTGCCACCTCCCAAACTAAACATTGATATGCCAGATTAGAAACAAACTCAGAATCAATTGTGGTACCCAGCCAGGAATGACTCTTCCCTTTTAAACCACAACCGGGGGGGGGGGGGGCAGGGGGGGAGATCAGTGGCCAACATGTTTTTTTCTCACACTTTTGTTTCAGTTTGGTTATAAATAGAGAATTATGCCCCAGTGGTTTATAATGTAGATAGTGGAGATCTGTGTTAACATAATTTCTTTGAGAATTTCCATAAATTTGCATTTGAAATACTACGCCAGTAAAATGAGTGAAAACATCCTAGCCACAGCAAAGTTCACAAGTGGAAAAGATCTTATCAACTCTCTGTTTACAGAACATAATTTACATTTATGTTCAGGTATGAGCATTGAACTTGTGTAGAGTTCATCAAAAATTTCAGATTTTTTCCAATCGTGATGATTCATTTGAGATATGATCCTATGGTTGAAACCAGGCCAGTTCTTTGTTGGGGCAGGATCTACTAAAATCAGTGGCCTTTGTGTGCATGCCACTGCGGCTGGATTGCAGCCACAAAGTGTCAGAAGAGTGAAAGGGAGGGCTTGTACTTGGGAATCTTCCTGACTGGTTGAATTAAAAGCTTGCCTGTATAGTATTTATATGAACTTTTGGCAATGTAATATATTTTTAAAAATCTGTACAGTATAAATATATAAAAGTATTTTTTAAATGGTGTATGAAAAGCATAGTCTATTGTGAGTGGTATTTTGTGTTATTCTGTAAAGTTGCCTTCCATTTATGTTGAAGTACCATAGTTATATGGTGTTATATCAGCATGCTCCTTGCATCTTCATTTCCTCATGAACACCGTGTTTCTGGCATGTCCTCAGGTAGGACTTGAGGGTTCTTCCTTTATTAATGGATCAAATTACCTTGATCAAGGTATGTAAACTGTTGTGTAAATAGCTACAATATTTTTACTGTGTGGAGGGGAGGGGTACTGTCTTTCAAAATAAGAAATGATTGCTTTTCCATTTTTGTTAAAATGTTACTGCTCAATAATACCTATTTCTCAGCTCCCCCATTTTTTGGCTGTTCAATAAAGTATCCTCTTGAATTGCATGTATTATCCTTCTTCTTTTTTACATAGTTTTGTATGTATTTGCACATACAAAAAATCCCTGCTAAGTCAAGAGAAACGAGGCATGACAACATACTGAAACTAACAAAACACTAAAAAAGATAAAATATTGAGAAGATAATAAGTATAAAATAATCATGAGAGAGAACAAATATGTTATAGTGGACAGACATGGAGAGAAATATTAAGAGTGTCTGAAAAATTCCAGATGCTATCTGGAGATGTAGAACAACTAAAATTGAGGTGTGGGCAATAGATAAGGCATTAGAAAATTATAAGTAGACATAGTTTATATAAAGTTTATAAACAGTGGTTACCCAGTTACATGAAAATACAAGGGAAATACCAATTATGGAGTGAGAAAAGGAGACATAATCAGTCTGAAACTGTTTATAACAGCATTAGAGAATATGTTCAAAAAACTTGATAGAGCATGTAAGGAACTGTTATCAAGGAGAAATGATTCAATCATCTTAGATATGCCAATGATGTAGTACTTGTAGCAGATAACTTTGATGACTTACAAAATATGTCGATAAAAATGAAAACTGAGAGAAAGTGGGTTTAAAACTAAATAAAAATAATGCCCAGTCAGGAGAAAAGTAGGAATACTGTAATTATGGTTATCATACAGAATACGTACCAGAATATATTTATCTGGAGAAAGTAATACAACATGGGAAATCTACTCAGAAAGTAGGGGTGGGGAGATGAGTAAGAGCTGCATGATCAACTTTCAATAGACAAAATTCTTGAAGAAAAATTACTTCTCTAAAATTAATACCAGTTTATGACATGTGTGTTGCCAGCACCTACCTATTCTGCATAGATTCTAACTAAATCCATAATGGACAAACTTGTGAAAACTCAAGAGCAATGGAAAGATGGGTGCTAAATATTAGACCAATAAAGAAATTAGGCCATTCACCAAAAACAAATTGTGATAAAAGAACAAATAGCATAATCAGGTAGGGCTTGATAGATAGGGAATGGAATAAAGAAGTAAAATGGTAACCTTGGATTGGAAGAAGTAGCTGTAGATTGATGGATGGTTGATATTAATAGATCAGTAGGATTGTAATGAATTAGAATAGCTCAAAAGGAAATTTTTGGAAGCAAAAAGGGGAGGTATGCAGCACTGAATATCAATGGGCCTATAGAGAAGATAGTATGTTGGCAGAGTTTAATGCACATGCACTTGTAATTATTACTTTCCTTCTGTTTTGAAAGTATCTAAAATTCATGATACAGTAGCATGTTCCACTTTCAAGAATGTGTGTTTTAAACTGGTAGAATATAGTGACACACTTTCTTCACTATGGGGCTTTAGATCCAAGCATGACATTGTTTAGGCTGTTATCATTTGGAACTCAGCAGTAATTATAGGTATTTCCCATCTTAGCAGTTAGTAATGGCAGCTCTATGAAATTAATGACATCCAAATGTCTTAGCCTTAACGACTCTGCACAGATCTTGCAAATTAAAGGCCATTATTTCCTTTATTGAATCAATGCATCCCATGTTTTCCTACTGCCTCCCACTTTCCTTCAGAACTTGTCTCATGTCCCTCATACCAAATGGAAGCCAGCTGCTGTGTGCTGCTTTTGACTCCTCTTGAATAGCCATTGTGTTAATTTCTGTTGTTCAATGAATATATATATATATGCTATTTAATATCTTGTCATTATGATCTCGTTTGCTAGGAAACCAAAGTTCATTTTGTGATGTCATACCTGCACAAGATAGACTCATTGTGATGCTCTAGAACTCCTTATTGAAGCTCCCTGCTCCCTGGCATCATTTTTAATAGACCTGCTGCTGTCTTATCAGCATGGTTTAACCAATACATAAATGGCTACATCTGGAAAGAATTACCTGACTGAAAAAAGAGAGGTGGAGGTGGGTGTTCCTACTGCACAAACGCAACACCTTTTGGCTGAAGATGAATCAGTTCATTCCACAATCTCCATTTCATCTACTCCTCTGCATGATAAAACAGCAGCTGGTGACTCAGCCTTAAGGTCTATACTAGAAGAAAATGCTTTTCAAGCTTTGAGTGTTGAACCCTGGGCAAAAAGGCCACGGCTCGCTCTCTGTGATGATGGTTCCCTTGAAGACAATGATTTTCTATCCCTTACCTTCCCAAAGAAACTCTGGAAAATTGTTGAAAGTGATCAATTTAAATCCCTGTGGTGGGACGAGGATGGGAATTGTGTAGTGATTGACGAAGAACTTTTTAAAAAGGAGGTCCTAGAAAGAAAAGGACAATTGCGCATCTTTGAAACTGACTGCATGAAAAGCTTTATTCGTCAGCTCAATCTCTATGGCTTTAGCAAGATGAGACAGAATTTCCAAAGATCTGCCTCTCTTGTTGAATTTTTAGCTGAAGAAAAAGCTGCTTATGCATTTAGCAAGGTAAGATCTAACTATGACTTCTGTAAAACATAAAGATGACTGGAATTTATAGCTCCCTTGCCTTTATAGTACCACACAGGTTCAATCCATACCTCAACTCTACCTACTAATGCAGGACAAAAACAGGGACCAAAGGAAGCACATTCTCCAGTAGTAGGAGAGGGAATTCAGAGTGTCTGCCTGACTATGAGTAGATATGGTATAAGATTATGTGTACTCTCCCTGTATATAAATCAGAGAAATGGTGAATGTTTTTTCTTGGCTACTTCCAAGTCCCTAGATTTTAATTTCAACAAGCTTGGGTTTATGTTAGCAAGCAAAGTGTTGATTCCATTGAAATGTGAATTTGGACATTTTCTTCAGGATGGGGCTATCAAATACACCAAAACCTAATGTAAATAGATGATAAGGTATCATCATGGCTTCAGGAGAGCCATTCCCGTAGAAAAATGCCGTATGTTTCATTTGCTATTTGCCCTAATTCTCACAAACTTCCTTCAAGTACAAGAAATAATGCTCAGGCAAAGCAGCTCTTACAAATTATGGTGGTTGCTCAATGTTATTTCAAGTCTGGATAAAAATAAAACCTTTTCTGTATACATGTCAGAAAAGCGTACTTGCTTAAACAGAGCAGTTTACACAGGCAACCACCACAACAAAATGCTATGGACACTTCATATTGCACAATTCTGTTCCAGTCCTTAGGACTACACTGAGTTGCTCACTGCAGTGCTTTATAAAGACTTGCTGTTGTAATTCAACAACATGTGCACACTGCCTTTGTCCAGTACCTTTCCTTTAATTTGGACCTGGCTTCAAGTTATCTGGTGAGACGCAAATCTGCACATAGTGTGTGAGACACATGGCAGATGTAATTAACACTGAGGTGTGTTAAAGAGAGAAGGTTAAATAAACCAAAACGGCAAGTATGTTGATAAAAATAAAAGAAATGCATGTAAAATGTAAAGTGCTACAAACAGATGAACTTCTGCTAAGGAACAAATTAGCAAAGCAAACTCATTGAGATGTCTTGATAAAGGTGGAAGAACGAAAAATAATATCCAGGAAAGAATGAGAGTTGAATTATCTGGAAATGGGAATTTCTAAAGGATGATGTAGTGAGGTTAGTCTACTGCTTAATGCGAACAGTACCTTTTACCAGCTAAAAACATACAACGGGAATTTATAGACCAGAGAACGTGTAACAAGGAAACAGGTAGAACAAGATGACAACTGTCCAATGTTTATGTGCACATGGGGCTCTAACTACCACAGGAATGTGACATGGTATCTCACATGGTGCACAAAAGTCACACTATGTGAAATTGCACAGCAGCTTCTGAAGTTGGAGTTCCACACACATACATACTGAACAGATGCTGAATTTTATTTTCTTAACACTTCATGAATGGGTATAAAAGCAGATAATCAGTTTGCAGTGCACCCATAGGCTAAAATCCAGTAGCAAGTTGCAACTAAAGTGAATGGGGGGGATTTGGTGGGTCAATTCCACTAATTCAATACTCTAGTTGCCACTTACTGTTAGGTTCCAGCCACGGAGTTAAAAGCTACTTTTCTAGTTAATCAAAGACAAAGATGTCACTGAGATTAAAAAACAAAAACATGTATCATTCAAATTATGGGCATTTAGACTGTCAAAGAAACAGCATGAGTACCAACATTCCTATGAACTGAAAGATGCTATTTTCAGTCTTTTGTTTCCAGCATCAATTACATGATGCCAATAATGTGACTCTATGCATATACTTAAAAGCAATTTTTATTGAATGTAGTGGTGTTTAAGAGATACAGAATTGCAATATAAATGGCCTTGGATGGCAAACAAAACCCTTTGTTCCTTCATTCTAAGTAAGTTTGTTTCATTTGGTACACCGGGAAGCACATGATTATAAACTAAATTTATCTGAAAAAAAATTAATCCACCTGTTGGGACTGGCAATTTAGGAATTAATCTATGCTGGTTTTTTCGAAGGTGATATTACCAGCATGGACTAGGACTCAAGAGCCCTGGGTTTGAATCCCCACTCAGCCATGGAAACTCATGGGGGGGGGTTAGAAATGGAAAAGCCATTTCTTAAATTTCTCCTCAATTCCAACTTGACATGATATAACAATAATTATCCCCAGTGGAAAACCTAATTTATGCAATTTCTCCAAACAGAGCATTCAATTTAACTGAATTTTAACCTTCTCAAGTCATGCTCCTAGTCCTTGGACAAAGGCAGCATATAATTTTTCAATCAATCAATCAACCAACCAACCAACCGATTTTCCATTTGATATTCGGTCACTTTCTTCCTTCATTGATTACAAAGTCTGCATCTTAGTACTACTGACTGAGCCCTAAAACTAGATATTGGGGTATCAAACTGCTGTCACATGTTATTGCCATTTTTTTAGGGTGAGAACACTATACCTCAAAGTCTTCTAGAGGAGGACCCTATCTTTAAAAAAATCTAAATTCTGGATTAAGTCAAATTCTGCAGAACTATACATCAACTTGCTTTTTTTCTTTCTATGGAATTAACTTATTTAATAGGTGTTCAAGTTTATATGTTCCTGAGAATATAGCCTTCAGACAATGCCTCCCATATGTTTTATAAAATAGCAACTGCCTTGTTAACATATGTTTGCCCAGTTGTTCACCTTTCTGAGTTACAGTCTCTACTAATTTCCACAAATGTTCAATTCAAGAGTATGAGGCTCTCAAGTAGGCTAAGTTAATTTTAGATTTGAAGCAAGACTACATATTTCAGGATCAACAGACACAGCTTAAAGTTAACATTAATTCTTCCTCTTTTTTTAAATCCTAGTTGCAATTCTATCATAACCCAAATTTTAAGAGAGGTTGTCCTCACCTTCTTGCAAGGTGCAAGAGAAGAGTGGGAATTAAAAATACACCACCCATGGCTTTCTCATTAGAGGAAGACTTCCATGAAGACAGCCTGATGAGCAGGTCAAGGAGTCCTGAAGATTCAGCTACTCTTGGGCCCGCTTCCAGAGAGAACAGCTTCCTTGCAAGCTCTCCAAAGGACAAATTGCACAAATGTGGACTCCGAAAACCTGCCATGATCAAGTGTCTTGCTGGAGCTGCAGCCCGTTTGAGAAGTGGATATGCTCCTTCTCCTCCAACCCCTTTGAAAACCTCTGAGCAGATGGTGCCAGAGGACAATGATAATACAATCAACCAGCTGGCTCCTTTCCATTTACCCCAGCACAGCAGCCATGCTCGAGTCAACACACACGAGATAGACTCAACTACCACTACATCTGCTACCTCCTTGTATCATGTCATACCTCCTGTACCCAACAACCCCTTTGCACCAGTGATGGGGCTGCCAGCTTTCCCAACCATGTATCCAGACTTATCAGCTATGCAGGCTCACTGGGCTAGCTTACTCCCATTTTGTAATCCATGGTTCTCTATGCCTATGATAGCAGCAGCGTCTGCAATTTCCATGTCAAGATCATCCCATCATCGAACGCCTTCGTACCACCATTGCCCAAACTGCAACTGTTCATCAAACACATCTGCTTCCAAAGCAGTTGGGCCCAAAGCCACAGAAAACATGGGGTACCACCGATGAAGCAAAGGGGAAACTGAAAAACTCAAGGCCCTCTTAAAACAGGGAAATTCACCATGGCATGGACTGAAGAATAAATTTCTTACTTCCCTTTCTTTCTGTCTTGTTTACCTAGGTTAGTTTTTGTATTTTTTTTTCATCATGGTTGGATTAGTAGTAATTTGTTTCTACTCAATGGTCTAATTATGCAACAACGATGGCAAGGGCAGCTGGGCAACCTGTGGGGGCAATAATTGGATTTATCTGGGCTGTCAGCTTTCTGCTGCTGCTGTAGAAGGACAGTGAAATCCACAAGCATCTTAAGAATTTTGTCTGGCCTCTGTGGAAATTGAGTTGCAGCTAGACGCAAATAGTTGGACTGCACAAGGGATGTAAAATACCTCTTAGGTGTTTTCTTTCTTGGTGTGATTAAGAAATAAAACATGTGGCTAAGACAACCTTGAGAATCAGATCGAAGATTTAGAAATCTAAGAATAGATAGAATAGTTTATTTACAGCCCTTAGACCAGTCACATATGCATAAAACCTTATAATTTCTAACTTTCAATATTCCATTAGAACATGTTACCATGCATACACCTGGGAGCTACTATCTAGTTGGAGTTTGGCTTCCGCAATTGAAGTATTGCCGCACAGAATTTGGAAAGTTGGCAGGTGATCTGCGTAGATGTGGGGGGGAAAAGCCCTTCTACAAACTAATTTGATAGGGAAGAATTTGAACCAGGGACTTTATTTATCTCTATTATGTGGATACTGTCCTCTGTCACTTAGGTAAGGGTTTTCAAAATGTTTTATTGGAACAACTGCATTGTGACAAGCAATTTTCTATATTCGAGGCTATTCAAGGTAACTATCCTACAAAATAAGATGACGCATTCATAGGTTCACAGTAAGCATCTATTACATTATAGTGCTGTGGGTCTAGAGGGGTCAAGGATAACCACATAAAACCAATAGAGCATAAGAACAGGTATTGGCCTTACTTCATTTCCAAAGAATAGGAGATGACTTGCTTAAGGAAACAGCACTGTAAGAAAAGCCACATTACTGAGGACAGGTTAGTTCTGCTAGTTAGTTCTTTCTTGTTCATCATCTTCAGGAAAGACAAACAGTTAGTATGAATCGGTCTGTACAGATTGTCAGTACATGTGATTGGTGAAATATCCTTTTCAAATGTTAGAACAATTAAATACCTTTTTAAAAGGTTTACTTTCCCTCTTACAGGTTTCAACTGTTGTGTAAGGCATTTACAACTTGCATCCTTATCTTTTTTCATCTAAGGTACTAGAGAAAAAATAATACTGCCAAGCAAATGGTGTATCCAGAATTATACACCTTGAGCTATTCACTTGGTTTCTACTAATTATCTTTATTCTCGTAAATAAAAGTTAAGATAGTTAATCACATTCTGTGATGTACACCTGTTTACATAAAGTGACATCACTTGTTTGAGAAACTGTTGGCAATGTTCAGTCAGTTCTTACAATGTATTTGATGACGGGCTGGACAAAATGCTTTAGCACTATGGGGCAGTATGTAAGTTGAAATGACATTATTTTTTTCAATCCTGCAAGTCTCTGTAAGCAGTGACTTTGCAATAATAGGATACACCCAACGTGAAGCCAGAATTTGACTTCCAGCCACTTAGTTTTGTCTTTTCTCTAGTTTTACAAATGTTCAGGGCTGATGAGACCAATGGTGTATCTGGGACAGAAAACTGGTCTCTGAAATTCTTCACCCCGTTGTGGCAGCTTCAGACTTGTTACTGAATGCATTCATATAAAATTGGTGATGCTTCCTGTTACAATTGGGATACTGTGCAGAGCTACTCAAAGATAATGAAGTTACCAGAAAAAGTCTAATTATGATATCTCATTATGATTGCTCAGTGAGGTCTAAACACATTTACAAACTGTCGGGGTCCTTCTATTATGACACATAGTTTGACAAATGTATGTGTGCATGAAGAACAACCAATATTTAAAAATAAAAATCAGTGCTTTTAATTCATCTACCTTCAGCCATCTTACATTTTGTTACTCTTGTTGTGGAACAATGGAGCGAGATCTTAGAAGCGAAGTTATGTTGCTTACACCAATGGGTAATAATTATGTACCATAGAAAAAATTGTCATCTAAATAGAGAACAGTAGCTCTGTTCAACCTCAAGGGAGGAAGGGGGGGGAAGCTTCGAAGCTGCCCTGAATTCCTCAGTAAGGAGGAAACAATGGAAACGGTTACGTCTGAAATTGCTTTGTTTGCTAAAAGCCATTTCATGCAGTTCACTAAGCTGTGAGTCCTCCAAGCATGCTATGCTTTATTCTGCATAGAGACAACTGCACTGAGTGAAGTGCTAAAATGATACAATTCATAAGCATTCTATGATTTGTCCATTTTTAGCTAAATCTATCTCCCTCAGCACTGCCAACATTAAGTTTTCTGTCCTACCTTTTTAATGTAAATACATTTCTGTGAAAATTAAAAATGCAAAGTGAAATGGTCCAAAGACATGTTGATATAATCTAAACAAAAACACTATTTCTCCTAATAGGCATGTTGAAACAGTTATACCATTTTAAAAAACAGGGCTCCTTAATATAGTAAAATAGGATTATATGGCATTATGTTATGGATTTGGGAAGCAGAGAAATGCTATGGGAAGTTCAGGGTTAGAAGGAAAAATATAAACAGTAGTAACAGGCCTAGAATGGGGTAGAATGTGATTGTTGCCATGGGATACTCTAATATTGCAAGAGGGTGGTGGAAACACCATTGTTTTTATGGTTTTAAGGGTAGGAGAGACGGGCATAATGTGTTCAAGCATAGAGACAGACCTGATGAAAAACTTCCTAAGGTAATTAAATGAAAGCGTGTTTATCACTGATGGTGAGAGAACATAGTGTACTGATGAGAATGATTATGGCCCTTCCCTTTTCTGCCACTATGTTTAATGGGATGAAGTTTGATTGGCTGCTGTGCAAAACAGCAGCTTACTCCTTACTATCTCCCCATTCTGTAGCTTTTAAAGTATGAGGACTTCTGCAGGAACAAAGAAAGTCCGGCAGAGTATTTGTACGAAGCTTCTGTCCAGAGAGTCTGGATCAGACTGGTTCACTTCTTACAGGGATAAACTACTATGGTTGGCTGTATTATTTATTACTGGATCAAATGCCTAGTAAGATCAGCTTGCCAAGAATGAAGACGTTAGGGGAAAATACATTTATTTGATTTTTAAAATGCAGGTGCCTATAGTAGTAATTCATAGTTATCCAGGTAAAAGAAATCCCTTAATGTACACACATTGGGGGCCCTAAGAGTTGATTAGTACTCCCCAGAAACTACTGTAAATGTCCAGAAACAGCAACGTAGTTCAGAAAAGGTCTCTGTTTCACTTAGAACAAGCATGATCAATAAATCTTCAGAATGAACCTTCAGCAGGGTTCTACATAAGGAATCAATTCCTCTGGAATGTCTACCTGCCAGACATCTTTGTGCCCTCGTGCAGGAATTGGTTCCAGCAGCCATCTGGGGTTTGAAACAACAGTCAAATATTTCTGTTCCAGGCCTAAGAGTATCGCCTTATTTTCCAGCACCAAAATGTCTTCAGGAGGTAAGTCTTCTGTACATTGTGATGTCTCTCCAATGTCAATAAGCCCTGAATTTTAAAACACAAACAAGGCTTTAGTTTTCTTTCTGAAAACAAAATACATTTTATCTTTTTTTTTTTTTTTTTGGTTTATTTGTATTCCAAAGACCTGTATATTGTCCTTCAGTCTGAAATGTAAAAATACCACAATAAAGGATTGATAGTAATATGAAACATTAAAAACAGTCACAAAAATAAATTTTAAAAAAAGATTTAAAGGCCTGGGAGGATAACCGTATAAGTTCCAGGCGAGCCTTTCTGGAAAACCATTCCACCGTGAGCCGCCACAGGTGAAAAAGCTCACTGCTTGCTTTCACAAGAAGAAAACAAATGAAAGGTAGTATAAGGCAGCTCTGTATGACAGCAGTCACAATTTGTTCTTGCTGCTTTGCAACCTTCACATTTTATCTCTGTATGTTTTTGCATTCCAAAATTCAGAAAAACTGTGACAAAAGGAACACAGTAGCTGCAGATCAACCAGAAACTAAGCAGTCTTTAGTCAGCAATAGAACATGGGGTGCATGCAAGGTTCTGTCTAAGGCAGGGGTCTCAAACTCAATTTACCTGGGGGCCGCTGGAGGCAGAGTCTGGGCCGCATCGATTTTCCGCCAAGTGGAGCAAGAGCTGGAGGAAGCCCCCCAGGAATTTCCTTAGCCCAGCTAGGGCTCCAAGGAGGAGGAGGAGGGGCGCACAAGCCCTCGTCACCAGCCACGAACCCCCCTGGCTCCTTCTTCACTACCACCACCACCAGCAGCAGCAGGACAAAGAAGCGGAGAAGGGAGGGACCACCAGTGACTGCCTAGCCGGGGGGAGGAGGGCATGACATAAAATGTTAAAACCCTCACAGAATCGCCTTGCCAAAGGAGAAAAGCCCCCATTGGTATCCGCAAAATTAAACAGAATGGGGTGGGGGCCCCATAGGTGCACACGCACACAAACAAACACACACACACAGAGGTCCGGCAACCTTCCTCTAAAGGCCCCCCTCAAAAAAAGCACACTCAATAGCAGTAGCTACCCCCCATCACGACAGGGGAGCAAACTTTGCAAGATGAGCCCAGGCAGCCTCCAGAGCCAAGGCGGCTGAAGCAGGAGGAGGAGGAGGAGGAAGCACCGCCAGGCACTTAGGCAGCCGCTGGCTGGGCTGATGCTGGGGGTGCCGAGAGAGAAAGAGAGCCAGAGAGCTGCTTTCCTGGAAGAGGTGGCAGCAGCGACAGCTGCTGTTGGTGGCGCTCTTTGAGGAAGGGCCAGGAGCAAGCTCCGCTCTCAGGCATCACTTAACAGCAGCTCAGGCGCTCGGGGAAAGGGCTGGCAGCGCACCTCGCTCGCCGGCTCTCCCCCAAGACAGCGCCTCTTGCACCCTCCATACAGAACTGCAGCCTGCTAGCCAGAAGACAGGCAGGCTGGCTGGCAGGCTGCAGTTCCAGATGGAGGGTGCAAGAGGTGCTGTCTTGGGAGAGAGCCGGTGAGCGAGGCGAGGCTTTTTTTTTTTTTACTTTTGACAGCAGAGGACACGTGGGTGTTTCAGGGGGGCAGGCAAGGCGGGGGCCACAAACTATCATCCGGCGGGCCCCAAATGGCCCCCGGGCTGCATGTTTGAGACCCCTGCTTTATGGTTATCCCCCCAAATATTCGGGTTCCTTCCCTGAATGGTCAATTTTCATTTTAAAAAAATTACAATTCCTGTCCTCTTGCCCAAAGGCCTGAAACAGAAGCTTGCAAAACAAACCTATGCCACCGTCACTTACCTGCAATAACACCTCTGCCAAACTTTTCACCATCTTCTAATAACTCTTCAATCTGAGTTGGTGTCATGCCAAGTCTGTTTGTGAGAATGTCTTTCCAGGTTTCATCATCCCAGTCTTTAAAAGCAATGTGAACAGCAAGAGTGCAAGCCTTGTATTCAGCTAACAATGGTCGCCAACGAGTCTCTATGGTTTTGACTTCATTTAAAACCAACCCGGCAAATGGCTGTCTGAAGGAAAGGCATGGAAATTTCATTTTTCTTCCACCTCCTTCTCTCCTTCATCACCTTTAATTTCCAAATAGGAGGGGGGAGAAACACCAGATTTAAGAACAATTTTTCTCTTAGTAAGTCTTCAAGAGCATGTTTAATATGCACGGCTGAAGTGACATCATAGCAATTCACAACAGCCATGCATTCCCCTACCCACCCTGAATAGTTCAAATCAGTCAGTCCTTGTCAGACAGAACTGCTGCTGTTTAAATCGCTGAGAATAAATTTTCCGACAGGAAAGAAACTTACTAATCAGCACGCCCCACACATTTCAGTAAGTTTTCTTCAGACGAAGCTCCAAACTTCCATCTTTCTCCATTGACCTGTTCCTGAACATTTTTATAGCCTGACAAACAGAAATATAGCTATTCTTATTTAATCAGTTCTTATTTAAACTTCATGACTTCTTAAGATGAAAAGGGCAATCTTGTGGCCATTAAATACTGAATTATTAAAAACGTGGCATCAGTTTGGTGAAAACAGATGCATGCCCCTGTGGCATTTCTGCCAGCTCCATATGTTTAAAGCCACAGAAACCACAGCAAAAGCAAAAGGTGTCAATCTCTTCCATCTACACAGACACCTTCCATAGATGAAAGAACCCAACTCGCTTGGATCAAGCATCTCTCTAGCATGCCTACAACTGCTAGCCATGGTTAGTCAGTCGTTGTTTCAAATTCCTCAAGCAGGGCATGACTGATATGTGGGATGCCATCCAGTCAGAAATGAAGGCAATCCTCATCACGGCTTTCAAGGCAAGTAAGATATTTAAAGAGTGGTTTTTTTTTTAATCAGCTCTCTCTCCAATAGTTTCCATGGCTGAATTTGAACCTAGGTTTCCCAATTTCCTAGTCCATCCCTCTATCCACTCCATCCATCACCTTGTGTATCTAGGGCAGTGATGGTGAACCTATGGCACGCGTGCCACAGCAGGCACACAAGAGCCCTCTCTGTGGGCACATGAGCCATAAATTGCTATTGAGAAATAATTACCTGTGCTCCGATCCCGGATTTTGGCACTCCCTTCTGCTGGTGCAGTGGTCCAGCGGAGGGGTGCAATGGCGACCATTACCAGTCTAGCCCAATGGGGGACTGGAGGACCAGTAACTATTTCTTTGTTAATGTTGCCCATGGGGGGGGCGAAATCCCACTCATTTAACCCTTGCAGTGCAGGAGCAGGTGTGTTTTTTTTTCTAAACTAAAACCTCAGCATTTGGGTTTTAATTGCACAATTGGCACCTCGAAATAAAAAACTTGATTTTGTGTTGCAGTCAGGGCACTCGGGCTCAAAAAAAGGTTCACCATCACGGATCTAAGGGCAGAACGACCTTCTGTAATGGGGGTCTGTAGCCCTATTTAAAAACCTATTTAAGCGTCAGCCTACTATGCGATCAGAAGAATGAGGCAGAATTTATTTTATTTTAAATTGCAAACAAGTCACAGGTTTTATGCCCAAGCAAAAGGAAACACACACACACACACACACACACACACACACACACACACACACACACACACACACACACACACACACACACACACACACACACACACACACACACACACACACACACACACACACACACACACCCCTGGGTGGCGACCAGCCCCCGACACGGACAGACACACACACCCCCAATCGCCCCACCCGTGCCAACAAGCCCCGACGGGACACGTCCCGCCGCCATCGCGTGCCAAAAAGAGAAGGACGCCAACCCGCGGGCCAGCTAGAAGGAGCCGCTGCCCTCCTCACAGAGGTGTCTTTGGACTACAAACCCCATTATCCCCAGACAACTCCCAGCGACAGGGCCCCCCGTCCCGTCCCCTCCGCCGCCGCCGGCCTCCCCAGAGCGTGCGTGCGCGCGCGTGCACGGCCTTCCCACAGCTTGTTCCCGCCTCCCTTATTTATTTTACCTCAGACGCGAAGCCCCCCTCACGAAGGCAACTCCCCGCCGCGCGCGCCGCGCCGTGAGGGGAGCGGAGGGAATACTAAGATGGCCGCCGGGCGAGGCCCGCCTTTCGCTCTTTCCTCCTCCTCCCCTCAGGAAGGCGGCGGGAGGTGGGGGCTTCGGCGCCCTCTTTTTCTTTCTCCTCCTCCGGTGTCTCTCGAGCCAACAACCCCTAGCCTGCCTGCCTGCCTGCCTGCCTGCCTGGTCTTTCCTTCCTTCTCTTTGCAGCTTCTCCTCCTGAGGGGAAAGTCACGGCGCTTCTTCGCCTCAGGGAGGACAAGAGGAAAGCGAAGCGAAGCCGAATTAAGTCGGACGAGGCCGGCTGTGTGTCAACACAGGAGCTTCGTTTCCTTTCATTTAGTTATTTTTCTCTTTTTTTGGAGGAAGCGCTGAGGACGACATGGCCCAAAGCGGCGGCGGCAGGAGCTTTTTCCTCTAGTCTTGCCTCACGACAGCCCTGTGAGGTGGGCTAGGCAGGGAAATAGGAAGGGACTTTATAACATCGAAGAATCCTGTGGTATACCTTTAAGCCTTGCAGGTTGACTTTGAACTGTTCTGGCCTCTCAACAGCCTTCTGAAGGTGACTTGGCCTGAGGTGTGGTGCTGCCTCAGGTTCGCTTATTTATTTTGTATTAAAAAGAAACTATTATGACAAACAAAATGAAAAAAAATGTAACTAAAATGTCAGAGAGATACATTGAAACGGAAGGAGAAACACAGCACCCCTTGGGACTTACCAATTTGCATCATTTTATTACATGCTTCTTTTTATATACTATGTTGCCCTGTTTCTCTCCAAAAGCATAGTGAATCCTCACTGGGAGTAAAAATTTTCCCTTCTCAAGTACATGTTACATTTTTTGTTTGTTTGTTTGTACCTTACGTTTCTGCTAGAAAGGTGCACTCAAGGTGGCTTACAATCTTTGTAAGAAAAAAGAGTAAACATTCTTTAAGTAATATGGAATTTCACTATATTATTTTGTGTTTTATAGTTCTGGACTTAGTGGCAAAGCACTACTCTAGGCGGTGAACAAAAATAAAAGTAACAAATTAACCAGAGAAACAATACAAAATTTGTAACATAATATAATAAATAATAGTCAAAGGGAAAAAACAATCAAGATTTAAAAAATATCATCTGGCGACAATCCAGTATAGGCCCTTAATTTTAAAACAACATAAAATCAAGTAAAACCAGCCCCATCTTATGAATGTTTAAAATCAGCTAAATGCATTAAAACCATTAGCATCAACTGAAAGTAATGTTAAAAGCAACACAGCAGGGTAGATCTTCTAACTTGACAACAACCTGGCGAGGTAAGCTTGGCTGAAAGATGGTGAGTGTCGCTCAGACAAGATTGAACCATTCTTTGAGGCTAAGTTGAACAATGGTGGCTGGCCGTGGTTTATGGGAAAGGGATTTGAGCTATTCTATCTGACAGCCCTTTGAGGTTGATTAGTGTGCTAACTAGTCCAAGGTCACCTGAGAGAGATGTGAGTCATTTTATCCCCATAACGGCCCTGGGAGGTAGACTTACTTAAGAAATGGTGGTTGGACCAGTGTCATTCAGAGGATGACACTGGTCATTGCATCGCAACAGCCACATGAGGTAGATTAGACAAAGAAAGAGTCCAGAAAGCTCAGCACTTAGGTGGGGATTCGGATCCTTTTTATCATCTAAGCCGAAATGTAAAGTAGGTTCGGCTACAAAAGGTGACCTTCTCAGCCTCAGTTGTAAGGACTGAATGGTTCAAACTGCCATCTTTAATAGGTCCCTCTTCTCTTGTACATTAGGCAGAAAGATAATTATGCAAGATTGTGTAGGAAGCATCATTTCTCATTGCAGATTTAAGCTAGTTAACCTTGCATCAGCCCTCTGTGCCAGTGACCAGTTGTACCATTTCATCTTCCCAACAAGCTAGTGTGAGCTAATTTTAATTGGGAATCCATGAGTCTTGCCCAAAGGCAGACAGTTAGGAAGAATTTTGAGTTCTTTAGTGCTAGTTTGGTATTATGTTATGTGGCAAGCTGGCTCACCAAATGTTTTATTACAACTCCCAGGTCCAGCTGACATAGTGTATGTGATGATTGATGGGAATTGCAGTCCAACAACATCTAGAAGGTTGCAGGTTAGCTATCCCAGCTGTGCAGTCACCTGATTTCAATGCCAGCCAATTTCTGGGTGTCCTCCAATGTGAAGGACTGGGGGCAATTTAGGGTGGGGAAATCCATATCACATTGCATATCTTTGAGCAACCTCTGTGACATCCCAGTGTATTGTATATATTTCTGTACATGTATATAATCCAAGGAGCTAACTAATGTTCGCTTTGAATCTCTAAATAGGACCTCGTTCTGTCAACATGTGCTAAACAGAATTTTAAAAATCAGTTATAATGCTTGTTTAATATTTATCAAGGCTCAACTCTTATCTGGATAGGTTGGGCAAACATTTTATATATTTAAGAATCTCCTCCATACTTTGCTGATTGTATATCTACCAGGACGAGCCAAGATATCCTGAGGCAAAACTAGACCAAGTTGTTCACATTTCTGTGTTATGTGACATGTTTGATTTCCTCAGTGATGTTTACAAATACTGGCGTATGTTAGCATAGGTATTTGCTAACACTGTATGTTGCTGTATTTGAAGTTGGAAAGTGGATTTTATGTTCCCAAAAGCAACAAAATCATTTTCAGTGAGTATCCACAAAGCTTTTAACAAACTTAATTTTGAATCTAATTGTTCTCTTAATGGTATGAGGATCAATGGAAGTAAATTTTAAGATTAGGGTTACAGTTACAAATGTGAAAACTAACGGTAAATGTCAGCGAAAGGCACTTTAGTCTTCACTTTTTCCCTAAACCTACTACAGAGGTTTCTTTAGGGACTTGTTCAAATATGTTTGCCCTGGTAGAATGTTTCCTACTGACTGAGTGTGAAGACGAGCAGTTGTTGAGAAAGTTTCATCCAGATATTTATAAGAGGTTGGTAATGTGAATAGGGATTTACCAAACTATCCCAAAACTTTGCAACTATTTGATTAATGGCTTTTGGTTTGTTTTTGTGTTTGCTTTGCTTAAATTAACAAAAGCCTCAGCTTGTGCTGTAGGTGAGCATAGCTGGGAATTAACAAGAGGGTACAAAAGGATTAGGCTGGGCTGTTTAGCTATAGTACAAGTTTGAGAATCTTGGTTATTTTCTGTGGCACAGGACTGTAGGCTACTGAAAGGATGGCCTTCATATTTGTTGGATGTTGTTTTTACATGAGTTGTGTCTCTGATAGTAATTCTTGTTCTGCTTTTGGAAAGATTCAGGAAAGCTATAAAATTGTGCCATTTGGCAATTGATTAAGAAAAAAAGAGCATCTTTGGATGGCATTTCCCCCTACTTTTTTGATACATGGCTGCATGCTGAGGTAATTTGCACAGGAGGAACTCATTACTATGAGTTTTCCTTCCTCTGTTGATTATTATGTCCTTTCCAGAAGCAACTAAGGATGCACATTGCAGCAACTAGCTGAAGGTATTTTTTAAAAGATAAGCTAATCTGTACTCTTAAGTATTCTGTGCTGCTTTGTATGAAATACAGGAGGAAGGGGAGTGGTGAATGACAGGCAGTATTTTGTGTCCAAGGGTGCAATCAGATGGGCATTTGGTCTGCTATAGGGATACATTGGTTCACTCCTTTTTCCAACAATGACATAATCACTTGAACAAACCAAATTGTTCCCCAGAGCATTCCTACCTACACCTTTCTGAATCACTTTCAAGGGATTCTACTTTTTTTGTGTAGGTAGGATTGCTCTGGTTTGGTCTGCTTCCTACACTTGTGATTGCTGGGAACAGATCATAAGTGAGCCTTCTGACTGTCCAGGCTCGTCCTGGTTTGAATTTCCATTATTGTGAAGTATCATAATAAGCAAGCCACTTCAGGATATCAGCAAAGGTGGACTATCTTTACTAGCGAACCACTTTAGGATATGCGCAAAATGAAAAAAAAATTAAAATATATCATTTGCTTTGCCTTAAAGGACCAATCAAGATACTGCCCACAATTAAATCTATTGAAACAGCAAAGAAATAGGATGGGAGAACAAACTGTCAGAGGTGGTGATCATGAAAAAGAGCAAGAAAGCACCATTATTCTGTCCAGGCTGGGATTGTTATGGAATTCTTCAAAATCACTGTTTGGAAGATCCAGCTTAGACATATAGTGCTAGCACATTTGGCAGTTTGTCTGATGGAAGATGAAGGCAGGAGAGTTTTGATACCAGATATTTTCAGTCTGTGGCAGAAGCTGTGAAAACATGTGAAGAAGTATATATCATGAAGCTTGTGACTCTAGTTCAGAGATGGTTGTCCTGGTGAAAAGCTTCCTGAATGAGTGTGAAGACAACTGGGAATAGCAGTTGAGAAAGTTTCATCCAGATGTGTCTAAGAGGTGGATAATGTGGACAAAGATTTTAGTTATCTCTAACATTTGCTTTATCTTTTTCATCCAGGCTCTCTTGCATGGAATGTTGTTCCATTAGTAAACTTCTGAATATTCTGTTCAGAGAGCAGAACTCTTCCAGAAAATATAGATAAAAAAGAAATCCACTCTAATAACCCAGATGAATATGAATGATGTTTAAGAGGTTTTGACATGTTGCATTTGCACGTGTTGATTTAAAAATTGAATGTTTTGTTAATGCTGATTCAACCATATTAAATAATTCTTCCTCTAGGTGGCTCCAGAACACACGTAACAGAATCTGATTTCACCAAACAGCTGTTCTCAACTTGTGATGTTATGAAATCAAAAGTGTTTTTTAATGTTGACTTGTTAAATAATGGCATTAATCAGAGCATTGTTATTAAACAGCCAGACCCCCATGTAAGAATGTTTATAAAGCATTAAAAGAGGTACAGATCAGATTATTTTATTTAAAAATTTGGACCCATTAAGTATTAATATTCATTGGAGGGTAAGTAGAATCATTCTTCAGGACCAATAATGATGTTGCCTTCCTATTACAATCTGATAGGAAATCAACAACTGTCTGAAGAAACTATGTACTGTACAGTGCTTCCAATTTGAAATAGTTTGTGTCCTGCATCCTGTCCCTATGTTCCATGTGGATGAAAACTCTGTTAGTAGCTAAGAAAGAACAGGAATGAGGTCTTTTGCTTGTGGGTGATGTTCCTTTTTTTTTCTCCTCCATTTTCTGCCTAGATATGGTAGCACCATGACACTAAGAAAAAAAGAAACACATTTTCTTCTGTCTGAAAGCAGTAAGTACAAATGCATTCAATCTGCTTCTAATCCTTACAATGAAATATGTATCAATTTCCTAGACAAAATGAACTGAATATGTATAGAATGTAGTCAGCCACCTGTTATGTCATTTTAAATATTACTTGTGCTCTTTTATGTACCAGCAGTGCAATTAAAAAAACACCCCAAATCACAGTTTTGTCATGTAGCAATAGAATTGCAGAAGCAGTGTAACAACAACTGCCTCCAAATAAGAGATTCCATGGCAGTACTGATCTTTGCAATCTTGCTTGTCTGAATGGATTAATTAAATCACATGGAAATATATTAGTGTCAGTCTTGAGCCACAATAAAATGAGAGGAATAAAGTATTGTGAGTGGATTTAGGGTAAATGCTGCAGTCTTTGTATCCCCAAGAGATGGCCAAGCTGTTTTTGAGGGACTGGGAATTTGTTTATATGCAGCAGCTACCACACTTCTGTGAGTCCTGAGGGGATAGCACAGAAATCCTTAGTTCAAATGCAGCACTATGCTTGTACATTTTCAAGAAACCTGTCATTTTAAATAACAGCAGATGTTTTGTGTATGGATAGAGGGGCTACACTGCAGCGGCATCAATCTTTTATGCTGGAGTTTGTATTGGCTGAAGGGCTTCTGCAGAAAAGGCCATGGAACAGCCCTGAAAGTGACAATGAAACCGAAGTTTACATTCCTTGTACTAGGATCCAGTTCTGATATCATCTGTTCCTCTGAGAATTTCAGAGATAGAATTTTGGGGACACATTGGTAAGATGTCATGTGTTATATCTTGGGTGGCTTTGAAAGAAGAGAATAATAATAATCTTAGAACAGCAGAGCTGAAAGGGACCTGATGGACCATTGACTCCAGCCCCTGCTGAGGACATAGAGTGGGGAACTGATCTATGACAGTTTCTCAAGTTTGATTCCTTTGTCCCCACTCCCTGCCCATAAGCTGGCTGACTACTGTAGAGGAGGCAGTAAATCAAGCCTGGAGTATGAAGTGGGAGAAGGGTGTTAGATGACTGTATGCTGAGGGATGGAGAGGCAAGATTATGGGGACAGAGGGGTTGCTACCTTGCCTGTGTAATTTGACAACATTTTATCCAGTTACACAGAAATGTGATGTTATATTGTTCCATTTTGTGGATATGTTTCAGTTTCTTTGAGTCACCCACTGATCATACTCTTCTGTCTCCTTTAGATGAGGAGTCCAGTGGTGTTACCTTCTAAACTGAAAGATGAGTCCTTGGAGTGGACAGTGACATCCTGAGAAACCACTCCTAGTGTTCAATGTTATGTCAGACTGTTGTCTGACATTTATAATAATAATTTATTTATTGTCATTGTAAGTATATACACATACAACGAAATTTTGTAGATTGCATACTACTGATTTTTAAACAGTTTGACTGGCTTCAGGCTTTACTGTGTATTTATGAGCTCACTTCAAGGTGCTGGTTTTTATGTATAAATCCTTAAAGGATGTAGGCTGAGGCTGTAATAGGGAGTGGTCATAGAGAGTATCATTAGGAGTAAAATACCATCAGTATGCTGATGATACTAGCAACATGACTTCTGTTGCTGCTCCTGTTGTTGGTGACATTATCCACCATATAGCACAAACCTGAAGAAAACTTTATTTTTATTTCTGTAAAATTTGTTCCTTGTAATTAACAGTTTCCAAAAGGAAGAAGTAATCTATGCAATTTCAAGAACAACGGGATAAGAAATTGTTGCTTTGTCCTGCTGTATCTTCCTTTGTATGCTTTCCCATATCCACTTTCTAATTCGACAGTATTACCACTTGATGCCAGATTGCAAGCACAGCAAGCTATTGCTTTGTTAATTACCTTTCTAATCATGTTGTATACAGGATTGTATCTTTCCTTGTTATGTTTTGTTTTTTTGATCACACTTAGCTTGCAGTATGAAGACATCTCATTGTGTGCACTATTAATGCAAACAGTACTCCTGCTCCCTTGCATATAGCAATGTTCTGGGATTTCAGAGAGCAACAAATAGAATAAGCAGAGGCTTTGTGTTTATAATTAAGATAAGTGGCTGCTAATCTTAACCCTTGAGGTGAAGACACACCTCAGTTTTCCTCTTCTCACCTGTTGAATTCTGTATCTTTGAACAGACCTCGGACCCAATTTCCTGGGCCATTTTAACTCTGTGTGTATGTGTGTGACTCAAAACTATTTTCCCAGGATGTAGGGGAACTGTTGAGCAACAAGGAAAACCTTGTGGGACAAGATCTTGCTTCCCATGTGCTTGAAGAAGTCAGGAAGGATGAAAGCAGGCAGATCAAACTTCTCATTAACATTACTTCATATATTTACTGAACTATGTGGCAAATCTTACTAATTTAATTTTGAAATTTGATTTACATTGCTGTTTCTTTTTTACAATTATGTCTTGGGGTTTGTTTGTTTTTAATATACTGTGTGTCTTTGGCATATACAGGTTTAACACAAGGGTGCTAAATGTGCTAAAGAAACTTAAGGAGATTCTTGAGAAGCTGAATGAGTTCTTTGCATTTGTGGTTACTGTTGAAAATGTGAGGCAAATACCTGTGCCTAAATAGACATTTTGAGGACAAAAGTCTAAGAACAGTGGCAATAGATTCCTCCTTGCTGTCCTTTCATTAACTATTTGCTTCTGAAGTGCTTTGAATTCTATTTTAATATATTAATTTATTTAATTGTATTTCAAGAGTATAACTTTTTACACTTTTATCTGTGCCTGTTTTAAATCTTGTTGTCTGACACACTTTGTCCATCTGAACTTCCTAGAAGATTTTTGAGTAAACACAGCACTTGTAGGATAAAAGGATTGATTCTTCTGGAGAGTAGTAGCTGGCTAAAGACCAATTAACATTTTTCATATTAGGGGAGAACATGAAATTTGTGGTATTCCCCAAGAGTCTGTGATGGAAACTGTGTTTTAAACTTTATCTTAAATATTTGAGACTAAGACCTGAATGGGAGTTGGTCAAGACGATTGATGGCAACAGATTATCAAGAGAGGTTAAAAACAGAGGAAGATTTAGAAAAACTCTCAAATAATCTTTCCAAACTGGGTGAATGGATAATTAAATATTGTACAGTTCTGCAATATGTACAGAAAGTCAACCAAAGTGATGAAATTTATGTTCATCTATATTTTGCCCTGAAAGATGACATTCCCACATCAAATGACAGCTGGCACTGACTTTTCTAAGTACCCAGATAGTAGTGTAAGTAAAAAGATATTTTTTTTCCCACTACTTGAGTAACCTTTACCATGCGTCTAACATCAGGAATTTGGGCTTGTAACTGGGCTAGAATTCCAGCAGTTTCTGCTTTTCAAGTACGTGACTGTCTTCTTTTATAGGAGCTTGATTTTGTGTAGCAGTTAAGTGAAAACAAAACAACAATTGATATGCAATCAGAGAGAGCAACATAAACATGAAGATATTCCTCTCACAGAATGCAATGCCAAATTGCTACAGTGTTCTTTTTTTAGAGCAGTATGTTTAGAGTGAGGACTCAGCTAGAAACAGCCACCAAAACAAAGTATCTCATGTATTTTAGTTACAAGTTAAACGAAGTTAGCTATCAAAAGTAATACACAGAAATAAATTGAACTTGGCAACCAAACCCCCAAATCTGCCTAAGGCAGGAACAACAAAAGATTTTATTATTGCTGCCTTTGAATTCTCTTTCTCCATAATGGTAGCATGCATCTGTCATGGTGTGATAATGAATGTTTGCAAAATGTATGAGGTGACTACCAGACCAAATTATTACTAGCAGAAGGAGAACCATCATTTCTAATGTATGTCTTGTGCCACTTCTCACAGCTCTTGTTGTCCCTCTGCCTACCCATAAGGCTTGTTCACCTTGAAAACCTACTATAATTGGCCATACAGTATAGGGTATTGTTACAATAACCAGACAGATAGCATATGTAGTGTTCCAAGAAGCCATTGTTCTTCTGTATATCTTTGGTAATAATTCGGAACTTGTGAATGTGTTACAATCGGCCTAGTCTATTTATGACTTGCTATGCTGAAGTATACAAAGCTTTACCAACTTCAGAATCAGCACTCTCTCCCAGTTGCATGAAGGATCCAGCAGTTCCACTGATTCTGATGGTTACATCAGCATTGGGTTTATTGTTGACACAAGCCAAAAGGAAGAAAAATCTTCAACTGCAAAAAAAGGGAAAAAATTAAAAATTCATCTGAATAAATTTAGCCAATCTAGCATTGAATAAAGAACAACATGTTTCAGAACAAAATAGTGCCTTACAAGAACCATTACAATATGCCATTTGTGTAGCTTCTTGTGCAGAAGAAGAATTACAGAGATTATCACTGCAGATTGTCTCACATTCTTTCTTACCTAAAACTTATACTCAATATCAAGATTCATCAAAATCACTAAGGGCTCACCTCCATCATGCTCAGGGTTGAGATCACCTCACTGAAGATCTGATCCCATGCTTTTAAGTTACAGTGTTTAAATATGAGTCATGCTGCACATTAGGGCCCTCGCTAAAACATTAGTCTTGCTTGTAAGCTAAGGTAAGTACCATCTTTATTTTCCAACAGCAATTGTGGAATCAAAAAATAGAATCAACATGAGATGAGATGCTGACTTCTGATTACATAATCAAGACCAAGAGAAAAAAGATGACCAGAATTTCTTTCATTATCATGTTGGCTGTTTTAATAGACCACTGGTTGAAGTCACTAGAGAAGCTGTCTTTAGCTGCTGAACTCTGCCCTTACTAGAAGTTATAACTATAGCAACAAGGATATATTATAGTGTTATGATTGCAGAGTAATCTTTTTTAAAAAGTGTCTGACATTTCAATGTGCCCATATTACCTTGTTTCCCCAAAACTAAGACAGGGTCTTATATTAATTTTTGCTTTAAAAAAACACATTAGGGCTTATTTTCAGGGGATGTTTTATTTTTTTCATGTACAACAATCTACATTTATTCAAATACAGTCATGTCATTGTATTCTGGTTGATGCACAATGCTGCACAATGGTGGAGGGCAGGGTTTCACTTAACTGGGGCTTATTTTTGGGGTAGGTCTTATTTTGGGGAAAACAGGGTAGAAGAGTTGCTTGCAAATGCCAGGTAGCGGTTTTGTGTTTTTTAAATATCTTAATAGTCTTAATTATCTAATGCAGTCCTCAAATACTTGTTTGGGAAAATCCATTTCAAGTAAATTCTGTTGACATTTTTACCACTTCAGTAAATTAAAAGGCTTCTTTCATGTTTTTCCTTTGCATTGGTGTTGGCTTATCAGTTAGAACAAGACTTCCTTAATCATCTGTCTTGTTCTAGTTCTTTTGACAAAACCACATTTGTCCTCCATTGATGTTGAACCTAAACATTGTTGCATTGGGTGCTTTAAGAGCTGAGTATTTTAAATTTTGCTCTGTAAACAGCATGATACTATTCTTTTCTTTGAATTGTGAACACCGTGGCTGGTCTGAAAGGGAGTCTCATTGATTATAAGGAGCTGATCTCAGCCTGAGCACCTCTTTTCTTTGCGTAGTAATATGCTACTGGTGTTGAACAGGGTCAGGGAAGGATAATATTCCCATTCAAGCCCTGCAGCAATATCATACTCTCAACACATAGAACTGAAATGTGCTGATGACACTAAATTATTTAGGGCAGTTAAAAGAAAAAAGGACAGCAAAGAGCTCAAGAAGCTGCACTCTCCAAGCTGGAGAATGGTAAACAAAGTGGTAAATGTGGTTCAGCAAAGCAAGTGTAAAGCAATGCACATTGAAGCAGAAGAATCCTAAATTCATATGTACAGTGATGGTCTTTGAGCTGGTAGTGACTGGCCAGAAAAAAGAGCTTGATGAGGATGTTGACCCAGTGTATTGTAGCTATAATTGTTTTATGGGTCTGTCTTGGGTCGTCTTGATGAGAAAGTTGGGGTATAAATATTATAAATAAACACATAAGAAATAAAAAATACAGTAGGAAAATAATTAAACATGAAGCAGCCAGCATCAATATGCCTCTCCCTCCCTCCAAATCTGTGGCATAGCCACATTTGTAATACTTTATACGTAATTTAGCTTGTTATACTTCCAAACACAGCAAAGGTGGGAAAATGCAGAGAAAAGGCTGCAGAAATGATAAACAAGCTGTGGCTATTCTCTTGTAATGAACAGTGCAGAAAAAGTCAAGTAAAATGATAGATGATAGACACTGTGAAGTGCGCAAGGATAGTGGACACAGTCCCCTCTTTTCACCATAAAACATGATGTACTTCAGTAAAACTTCATGCTGAGAGACTGTGGACAGATAAAAGGATGTACTGTTTCACACTATGATATCCAGCATCTTGGGTATCTTTAAATGAGGATAGATTCATGGAGGATAAAATTATCTGTGATTATTATGACAGATGTCTGTTACCACCAGTTGGTGGGAAACAGAAGAGGGGGGGTGCTATTCCACTTGTGTCCTGCTGTCTGAATAGGCACTGTGGGAAATGCTGGAGAAAACAGTGTATTGATATGACCCTCTAAGGATATTTTTAATGAGAAACTACCTTTCACATTTCTGTAACAGCAGTTAGACTCTAGGTTTTGGGGGAGAACATTTTTAGAATCAGGAGTTATCCAATAAAGAAAGGAGCTTCAGAAGAGACAGAAAGAAACAGTTTTCTACACAGCACATTCTTAAATTCTAGTTAAATATAATTAAACTGTGGAATTCACTACCAGATGATTTGACAATGAACACCAACTTAAATGGTTTCAAAAGAGGCTAGATTTCTTCATGGAAGATAAAGTTGGCCACAGCTAACCTCCTCTGACTATTACTTGCTGGGGATAAACAACAGATGAGCAATATCACCCTCTAGTCCACAGGCTTCTCATTGGTAGAGCACTAGATGGACTTCTGTTCTATTCTAGCCTGGATGCTTGTTTGGAGTTTTTCAGTCAAAAAACCATCTGTAGACCGCTTTCCATCTCTGTGCAATTGCCTATTGTTTCTATTCTGCTTTTGGTCAGATGCTCTGATGGTCAGAAGTGAACATTCAATAGAGGTTTAAGTTTTTTTTTTAAGGTAACCCATGATCTTGTCTCTGATGTTGATCATACACATTGGTTTAGCTTACATCTTTCACATGTAAACAGAAACTCATAGTCAGAACTGCTGGGTAGCTTAGTAACTTAGGCATCTGGTTGCGTAGCCAGAGGTTGGGAATTTGATTCTTTGATGAGCCTATTTGAGAGGGGCTGGACTCCTGATCCATAGAGTCCGTTCCAAATCTGCAGTTCTAAGATTACAGAGATGATAAATTATTGTTTCTTGCATCAGTATGGAAATACTTGTTACATCAATACTTTTAAAAGGCAAGTTTCTAAAAAGAAAAGAAGTGAATGGAAAAAGTTACATATTGTATGGAACATTTCTTCCACAAGTCCATATATTACAGTTACAGGTAAGCAACCTATCCTTTCTTGATCTTTGCGAGTGACCTGTGGTAAATTGGTGAGCATGTGAAACTGAATACAGTAGGATGTGTCAGTCAAAGGAGGGAAGGGCGATCTGTATGATGTTGTATTGAAAACATTAATGGGACTGAAGTTGAGATGAGAATTTACCATATTTTGCTTTGAATATGTAAGGTATGCATCTATAGGCAAGTGTGTGAAAAAGAGCTGCTCCTGGAACATGGCTTTCAGAAAAGCTCAACAGTATATTGATCCAACATTCCTTTTTCTTCCATTTCAAATTGGTAAAGAATAAAAACTTTAAAATAATACTTTATGAAGTTAACAGTTATTTGAGTTTTAAAAAAATCAAATGAAGTTCAAAGACTAATTATGACCCTTATTTGTGTTTAAATATTTAAGCAGAGGCAAGACGTGTTCCGTTAAGAGCACTTTTGTTCCCAGATGCTTAACAGCTGTTACATGCTATTTGAAAGTGTTTAAATTTTTAATTCTAAAAGGTTATTGCTTGGCAAAGTTATTGAGACAAAGTTATGACAGAAAATAATGTGATTTTGCATTACTACAGCGTCCCCCTTGTCATTTTAGCCTTCTGAAAGAAACTTAATTTGGGCAACAAATAAAATATGGTGTCAATTTAAATTCTGTTTTAAGATATGGAAACCCATGAATGTTGTTCTTACATGCATTTTATGTATCTTATTTTGAAAATCTTTGGAGCTTCTTAAGATAATCTGCTTATTGTAAAGTCAGAGCAGTTCAACAAACAATTTCAAGGAAGTTTGGGGCAAAGCCAAATGGAGGTGAATCTGAGAAGAATTTGGGAAAGTTCCATTTTGGACATCAACTCCCAGAATCCTCCAGCAAGACACACACACACCCTAATTTGTTTCAATTTGTTTACGTACCAACCTTTGGGTGTGAATTTGTTTGCGGCACCTGGACATTTGTCATTTTAAGCCACCAAAATATTACAGTACAGTATAGACTGTGAGTGAGGAGGAATTAAAGAACCTTGTAATGAAGGTAAAAGAGGAGAGTGCAAAAAACGGCCTGAACCTCAACATCAAAAAAAACTAAGATAATGGCCACTGGTCCCATCACCTCCTGGCAAATAGAAGGGGAAGATATGGAGGCAGTGACAGATTTTACTTTCTTGGGCTCCATGATCACTGCAGATGGAGACAGCAACCACGAAATTAAAAGACGCCTGCTTCTGGGGAGGAAAGCGATGACAAACCTTGACAGCGTCTTAAAAAGCAGAGACATCACCTTGCCAACAAAAGTCCGAATAGTCAAAGCTATGGTTTTTCCTGTAGTGATGTATGGAAGTGAGAGCTGGACCATAAAGAAAGCAGACTGCCGAAGAATTGATGCCTTTGAACTGTGGTGCTGGAGGAGGCTCTTGAGAGTCCCCTGGACTGCAAGGAGGACAAACCTATCCATTCTAAAGGAAATCAAGCCTGAGTGCTCACTGGAAGGACAGATCCTGAAGCTGAGGCTCCAGTACTTTGGCCATCTCATGAGAAGAGAAGACTCCCTGGAAAAGACCTTGATGTTAGGAAAGTGGGATGGCAAGAGGAGAAGGGGACGACAGAGGATGAGATGGTTGGACAGAGTCTGCGAAGCAACCAACATGAAATTGACAGAACTCCAGGAGGCAGTGGAAGATAGGAGGGCCTGGTGTGCTCTGGTCCATGGGGTCACGAAGAGTCGGACACGACTAAACGACTAAACAACGACGATAGACTGTTATTCTTGCCTTATTCTAAATTAGTAATTTACATAGGTGTCACATTATTTAGTCCTAGTTCAGAAAGAAAAAGAAAGATAACCAGCTAGCCAGTAGCTAATAAATCTTCTTTGTGTTAGACCTCCAGAGAACACTTCTCATCTGAAAGCATTGATTCAGCTCCATCAGTAAAATGTTCAGAAAACAAGGTTACTAGAAAAACAAAACCTAGCTGCAATGTAATTCTACCCTTTTTCTTCTTGCTAAATAGTTAATTCTTTTGCACACAGCTGTTGAAAAATCATTCCCTTCCGCCTTGTTCATTGAGGCATTTATTTTTTTTCTATGCTGTGACTACATAATGAGGCCCTGCTGAGACAGTATGTGTAATGCATACTTGTATGTGTGATAACTGTGGGAGCTGAGACTTTAATCATAGGGCTCTGTTTACCAAGGCAGAGAAGAGTGGGACGAAGAGAGTTATGTGGGTGTTCTGGTGTTGCCTTGTGTAGTATAGTTTTAGAAGCACAATGTGCTTAGATTTTTATATGATTATCAACTATCCCACAGAACTGTTTGTATGATTTAGTAGGAACAAATAGTTGATGTGTGTGTTGACCATTTGTTCTGAATAGTTTGATGATCATTTACTTGACTACAGGGCTCTCTATTTGAGCAGAAGAAGGCAGATAGCATGTTCAGAATGCATTGGGTATAACATTTTTTAACCAAAAAAAATTATGGTTGATTTCTACACCAGTAGCCTTTACAAGTGAAAAGTTATTCAATGCCATGGAGATAGTCATGTCCTCTGTGTTATTTTATTGTAATTTTAATATATTTTCCAAGATTTAAGACAGGCAACAGTTTTTTAAGTGAGGAAAAACAATAGAAGCGAAGACCCAGTTAAACTTTATATTGTATAAACATAAAAATTGCCTCTTCCCTGCCAGTCCCTGCCATGAAAAACTAGTCCAAACAGAGACTCTTAATGTGGAAGCAGACTTTAGTGAAACTTTTAAGGACTGGACCTAAGAATTACTCTTTCTCACCCTGATATTTAACTTTTGAGGCACAAAAGCTAAAATCAAATGGATTTTCAGTCTCCACAATATCCACTTCCATGATATCTGCCTCCTGCTGCATGTTGGTAATCAGAGATGTGAGGGGGTTAGAAGGAGCTACTTTGACTCCTTCATTTTCTTACCTTGCAATGATGTATTGTTTTGATCAAACAGAAATGGTTATAGCCTCATCAGGTGGTGGAAAGTGTGTGTCACAACCATAGACTCTGAGCACACATATTATTTAGGAAACACTGTGTTATTGGTATTCATCCCTTTTCTTCACAGTTTTTCCATTGCTACTTGATAGAGAATGTCTGCATGACAGACTCCAAATTCAAATTGCCTCTCCTGTGAATTGTTCTAAGGGTTGAAGGAGGAGGAATAAGAGAAAGACTGCTCCAAGTATCTCCCCATTTCTCTACTGAAATGAAAAGCAGATATTTTCAACTTTAGTTACTACTCCACGCCATAATTTCGGACAATAGCTATTGCTGAGTAAACATTAACATTGTACTGTAGAGCCAAGGTCAGATTTAAAAAGGGTAAAGCTTCCTGTTGTGGTGCATCAATGAAACAAAGATCTGTGCTTGATTAGTGTTCACCAACTATAAAAAGTGAAAGAGACAGATGACAAAACGTAATTCTTTCTTGCCATTTACATTTAGTCTGAATAAAATACATGATGAGGCAGGTTTTAAAAAATGAAAATAAATGTGAGATACCTGAGAGAGAGCAGTATTGTTTGCAACCATTTAAAAGTCCCCAAAGAAATTTATAATTCATCCCTAATAAAAACCCAAAGCTGGAAATATTTTTTCCTCATTTGCATACTTGCTGTGTCGCAGAGTTGCTGCAGCTTGTAATAGTCTATTAGTGTATGCAAATTCCAGCACTGTTAACCAACAGGGCATTCTGTTAGGAATCTTTTTTTACTCTAAAAATGTGCAGTGGAATGTATTAAAAATGTAATGTCAGATTCTTCCAGTCAAATGGAGCCTAATAATTATTTTACAGCTCTTATTTCCCTTTTCCAATGGCCATATTTAGGAGGGAACTTCCTGATTATATGGTAGTCACCAGGTTTGATTTTTCAGTCAGACTTTATGGAAACATTTTGGGGAGCTGCATTTTTATGTGTGCATATTTGTTCTAGACTTGTCATTCTATGGTATCAACGTCTTTCCCAAGGAATGTCCATAGACACTCCTTGACAACATGAATGCTAGGGTGGATTCTGTTTAATTTTAGTCAAGAGCACATATGTATATATGCATCTTCAAGAACATTATAGAACCATTTAACACAAAGCCTGTCTTTGAGTTGAGACAGTGGTTTCTGTTGGTGGAGAAGAAAGGATGCCACAAGACTTATTTTTGTCCCCTGTGAAAGTTCGGAGGAGTGACGTATGTAAGACAGATGTCTGGATAGGTCAGTGAGATTGAGCCTCTAGATCAGGAGTTTGATTCCCCCACTGTGCCTTGTAATTATAGCTGCACGATAGTACATTTACTGTATCTTATTGTGCAGCAGAACAAATCAACATTCTAGAAGTCAATTCTAAACAGGGGGCAGCCAAAATAAAACTTGTAACTTTGAAACTGGGTCAGCACCAAATTTGGCATAGTGTAGTAGATAGTCTGATGTTGCTCTATGCCAAATTTGGAGAAGTTTGGGCAAAGGGTTTTCAACTTAGGAGTTTTTAAAGTAAAACTATTACTTCTTCAGGGAAAGAAGACATATTTTATCATGTATAGAATGACAACAGTTTTATTGAGTGTTGAAGTTTAAATATCTTTACTGAATCTATTTAATGCAAAAAGAGCAAGTCAACTGAAATTTCTTTTCTTCTTTTCTACCATTCTCTTTTTTGTTCCTCTTAGTTTATATCTTTGGCTGTCAACAGATTACAAATCAGTTTAACTGATTCCTTGGTTTGTAATCTAATTTATGTTTCCATACTGGAAAATTTTAGTCTAATGGTTGGTGATTAATTTGTACAAAAAGCAGGGCTCTTCAATCCTAGGCAAATATAGTTCATCCTTCATTTTCAAAGATAACCACTTCTGTCAGATTCACCATTTAGGTTGAAAAAGAGAAAAATAATTAGTTAAAGTTGAGCAAGAGCGCATTGACAGACGCACAGGTGACTAACTAGCCTAATACGAGCCTAGAGAATGCAGAAGCAGTGGAGGCAGTTTAGTTGATTCCAACTTGTTGGTCTGTTGAGAAATTACATCCTTGCTTTCTTCTTTCTTTGTTCTTTTGTTTTGGATTCTTTAGCCCCTTGTTTGACAGCATCTCTCCAGGCATTTTTGTTTTGAGTGAGAGCTTCTGAATTGACATGGCCAATATTATAATTGTTCAATGTTGTCTTCAATGTATCTTTGAATTGTTTGTTTGTTTTGTCCACCACGCAATTGAGCACCTGTAGCAAATCCTTTATAGAAGATATGTTTGGGGAGTCAGTCATCCAATTCTTGATGCTGTGGGCACCCTACTAAAGTTGCCATTGTTTCAAGATAAAATTTTAGTTATGGCCTGCAGATGCTGAATATCAAACAGCTTACCATCCATGTGAGAAGATCAACACCCATGTTTTCTTCCCTGTAAGCATCCCAGAGCATGGCAGAAAATATTAGATTGAGAAGAGTTGGTGCAAAACCACAGCCTTGTTGTGCACTGTATGTAATGGGAAAGGGATCAGAGAGGATGCCATTGTCAAGGACACAAGCCTACATACCATTGTGAAATTCTCAAATATGTGTGAATTTCTCAGTATATTCATTCACAATTCTTCACAATTTTCCATATTCATCAAAAGTTATAGTCAAATCTGTGAATGTCATGTAGAGGCTGACTTGCTGCTCTTGACATTTTTCTTGTAGCTGTCAAATGGCAGTGATCATCTCAGCAGTCTCTTCTCTTTTTAGGACCTTTTTGTAGGAGGCCTCTCTTTGTGTCCTGTGAGATCATTCAGAAGGATTTTTGCCAGAATTTTTCCAGCAATAGTATTTAGAAGTGAGATGCCTTGGTGATTGTCATGGAGTTGATGTTTGCCTTTCCTTTTATAAAGGTGGACAGGTAGTTGCATCTTTGAAGTCCTGAGAGATTTTTCTTTGCATCCACGTTTCTTGAAATATATTCATCAGTTGTTGCAGGAGTTTATTATCACTTTTTGTATAGATCTCTGCTGGAATCCCATCTGCCTTCGAGGCTTTTCTATTGGTGAACTGGTTAATGGTATTTTTTATTTATTCTGGAACTGGTGGATAGTTGGGGGAGTCCATGGAACTGTTGGTTGGCACTTATGGCTGCCTGCCAATTGTCTCTGCACTAATTTCAGATGGCCCGTTCAGCACAATTTGAAAATGCTCATCCTATCTCTGCAAAATCTGTGATTTCTCTGTGATTAATACTGAGTTGTCAGAGCTGAGGACAGATGACATTCCCACAGGTTGGGAATCATAGATGGTTTTGATGACTTCAAAGAATTTCTTAGTTTCTCCATGATCAGTAAAGTCCTGAATCTCCTCTGATTTCCTGCTGAGCCATGAGTTCTGAGGAAATTTGGTAAAAGCAGCTTTATTGAGGTGCTATGGGGAATACAAAGAAAAATACTGCATAGGAACCTGGAGTTCATGTTGGTAGCTTCGATCACACTGTCCAACCATCTCATCCTCTGAGGATTCCTTGGGAGACTCTGCTATAAGTTTCTATCTATTTATGGTGGTGGTTGTTGTTTAGTCGTTTAGTCGTGTCTGACTCTTCGTGACCCCATGGACCAGAGCATGCCAGGCCCTCCTGTTTTCCACTGCCTCCCGGAGCTGGGTTAAATTCATGTTGGTCGCTTCGATGACACTGTCCAACCATCTCATCCTCTGTCGTCCCCTTCTCTTCCTGCCCTCACACTTTCCCAACATCAGGGTCTTTTCCAGGGAGTCTTCTCTTCTCATGAGATGGCCAAAGTATTGGAGCCTCAGCTTCAGGATCTGTCCTTCCAGTGAGCACTCAGGCTTGATTTCCTTTAGAATGGATAGGTTTGTTCTCCTTGATGTCCAGGGGACTCTCAAGAGCCTCCTCCAGCACCACAATTCAAAAGCATCAGTTCTTTGGCGATCAGCTTTCTTTATGGTCCAGCTCTCGCTTCCATACATCACTACAGGAAAAACCATAGCTTTTACTATGTGGACTTTTGTTGGAAAGGTGATTTCTCTGGTTTTTAAGATGTTGTCAAGATTTGTCATTGCTTTGCTCCCAAAATAAACACCTGTACCCTGTGCTTTTAAGCAATAATATGTCTGACAACAATAACTATTCTATGGCTTTTTTAATGCACGTGCTAGAAGGTCTAGAGAAGTTGTTTCAGTCCCCTTCAGTGATGCCCCCCCATCCTTTCTGTTTCTTGGCCTCTTGGTCTTCTCTTAATATCTTTTGAATGGTAGATGAAATTTGTGAGTGAATATAGTAGTATATACATAGGTTTATGTTTTGTAGTTGAGAGATGCTTGAAAATAGTATAGGATTCTTAACATATTTCCAGCTTGCTCCATCAATGGATGTCTTTCGCACTATTCAGCATCTGGACTGCATAACAATCCAGTTTTTCCTTGAGTGATATAATATGTACACCCTATTAATCACTGCTATTGATTAATGAATATCAAACCTATAATGATGCATAGCATAAAGTTATCTACTCTGTCAAGATAATTCACCATACTGTTATAAAATTTTTTAACATAATGAGCATATGTTTCTAAATTAAATTTAATTCATTAGTATGGTGAAGTATTTGAACTCTCTCCAACTGCAAATTCTCCTGATTGTCAGAGGCTATTATGGAATATGGAGAGGGATTTCAATGAATATATGATCTTATTTATCTATTATGTTCTGGATTTTGATCATGACTTGATTGATTACTCTTAAGAAAAAGGGAAAACATGCACATGCTTCTTTCTCTATATTTCACAGTTACTAGAATAACTTTTACTATATGAATTAATTTGCCTGAATAGTAGTATGAGTGCATCTATCAATTTCTACGACATTTAGCTTGGAAGAAATTAAAAGAACAAAAGGGGGGAAAAACGAAGTTGCAATCTGATGCACACCTATTTAGGAATAAGTCCCATTGAACATAATAGTATTTCTTAGTAAACATGGATAGATTCTTGATACAAACTTCATTTTCTTATGCTTTAAAACTAAAGAGTATTTGTCTTTGGTATCTATAGAATTCTCATCTGTACATCCTTTATCACCATTCTGTATTGGGGTTATTTAGCAGTGTAGCTCTACAAAAGTTAATCTTAATTAAACTGTAGATGATCTTATGGGAATCACCACTGTGATCTAGGAAGACCTATTTTCATTTGCAGGGAATATAAAATCACTGTATGAACAAACTCTATTCTTGGAATGCATTGTTAAATGTGCATTAAACTTGTTTGGCAAAGCCTTATTCATATTTTCTCTTCTAAACTCTCTGCTTTGAGAGTGTTAATCCACTGACATTTATTTACAAAATATTTGTTTGATTTTTGTACCATATGAAGTTTGATTTAGGGTCCTGTCTTTGATTCTTTATATGTCTTATTAAATTATTGGTAGAACTAAATATAGCTGAAAATATTTGGAAGATTACTACCTATTCTTATGTATTGAAATGCTTCACACGACATAAGAACTAGTGAGGTTTTATGATTAAACATTTCGCAGTTCAGCTGTCTGGTCTAGCAATCAGAAAACCCTGCCATCATCATCCTCTTGACTCATTAATTCATGCTTTGGAATTATACTGAAAGTGAAATAATAAGCGAAGTGAACATAACATATACTTCAATAACTCATGTGTCCATGTGTGAAAAGATCAGCATGGCTGAAGCTAAATAAAAATCGGAGTGTCAGGATTTTCTATGATAGTTCACAGTGCATTGATAGGAACCATACTGGCCAGACTACAATGTAAATATCATGAGAGATATATAAATTATTATCTTGACTTTTCAAGTTGCTGTGAAAAGAAAACAATTTTAATATATCTGAATGTTGGGGTTATATATTGGGCCAGCTGGACTGCAGATGTAGCACATTGAATTCATCAGAAGATGATTACCAAATAGCTAATCTTAATCACTCACTTTTGAATGAGAAAGATTAAAAGCTTTTGATGCTAACCAGAATTTCTGCTTAGATCTTAAACTTAATCCAGACTTTGAAGTGGATGGAAGACCCTAGTTAGCTGTAACCATACTAGATGTTGTTAGTGACAAAATGCTAAATTGTGGTTAAGGCTAGTAATGGGAATTTATACCTACCTGTTGGCTCCTTAATCAGTCCTATCTAAGTATTTCTTAACTCCAAAGCTGGTCAGTATGGCAGTCTTAATTCATTTAAATACATGTCATTGTAATATCTAATTATATTGTAAACCAGTGTAGAGAGTCCTGGAGCAGGACTTGGGAGACCTGGGTTTACATCTCTTTTGGCCATGACTGAGTTACAGAATAAACACTGGATACAGAATAAACACTGGAATTTGATAGTATTCTAACATTTGTAAGTGAAAACCCAAGGTCCATTTTTTTTTTGGAACTGCTATTGTCAGTTGTGTTTCAGTTAATATACTTTCAACTCTCAGCAAATCTCAGATTCATTGAACACTGAGGCAGATCTTTCATTCTGCCTGTGACTGCCCATTCTTCTTTTGTAACTATTTAATAAAAAAAAATAAAGATTTACATAATTGGTTTTACAGAGTTATTAATAACACTTAAAAGGCATTAAACCCCAATTACATAAGATCAAGGGCTCAAATACAAAAATTTGAAAATGTTTCCTTTGAAGAAGAAAAAAGAATAAATAGTTCAACAAATAGTGGAGGATATTAATGCAATGATAAAGGTTGTATAGGGGTTTAATTAAATCTAAACCTGCATTGCAGTTCTTAAGGCATTTTAAAAATCCTTTTTAGTGGTGATTTATAATTATTGTTAAGGTTTTCTTTTATCTTTAAAGTAATCAGGTAATTTGGCAATATCCTATATTTTTTTAAAAGTGCAGATATTGAAAATATTTTTAAAATAATGAATTCAGAAGAAATATTTGGAAGCTCACTCATTTAAGTGGTGAAATTAGTGTTCTTTGCTTTATGGTTGGGGGTGGTCTTGGTGTTAGCAGGGCTTTGGTGCCAATAGTCTGGTTAACTGAAGATGAAAAAAAGGAATCAGATTGTGAGATTTTTCTCCTGCTTCCTCTTTTTGTGAATGGTAATAAGCACAAGAGGGATAAGAGCAGTGAATGTTGTTTTATTTAGAAGTAGATTTGATCCATGAAGGTTCACATTGAAATGTAGCAGTTAGTTTTTAAGATGCCACAATGTTTTGGTCTCTCTTTATTTGCTTTGTTTTGTTTTGTTTCTGATATACTTGCACAGATTAACATGACTGAAAAACGCAACATTTCTTAAGGTGCAATATTAGAATTGGCTACTAAACGGAACTTGCAAGAACAGTATTTTTCTGATTTTTCTGCTATGTAGGTAACAATACAGCATGTCAATGGTGTATACTTTAGTGGAAATACTTTTGCCTGCAGAACAATGGTAACAATATTTATTTATATTTACTTATTTAAAATACTTATGCCCATCTTTTCCTCAAGAGGACCCAAGGTGACTTACAGTATTAAAACCAACAATATTAAAAATGTAACACAATACATTATTACAGTATTAAAGAAAAATAAACAGATATTAGATTAAAAACTAAGTAGATAAAAACAGTTTAAAATTGTTCTAAAATGCATTAAAAAAAAGAAAACCATCTTAAGTGCCTGATTTTAGGCAGCCGATAACTGAGATAAAGCTTTCTTGAAGAGATAAGTGTTTGCTTGCTTGTGGAATAGCGTCCAGTAACAAGTTCCTTTTAGAAATAATGTTCCAAGCTGTGGAAGACAAGATTATCCTACATACATAGGGCAGTATACATCATTATTGTGATAGGCAACTGCTTTCTTTTATCTTTTCTACATAATGATTGTATGGCAATGTTACTCTCATGAATTTAATGTTGACTTTGAGAGGTAACATTAGAAACACAGAAATGCACCAGACATAACCAGCAATGATTTCTCTCCATTTGAATCTGCTAATCATAAACCTTGAATTTCTTGAGATGTAAATGTGTTCACAAATACACTGAATCTTTTAAACACCTGCTGAATTTTTGACAATATAATGTTCATGTTAGTCACTGAAGGCTTCTGAGGAATACACAAAACAGTAATCTTCTCACCATAAGCTCCCTCCCTCCCTCTCACACACTCATACATGCAAACATACACACTGATTAAATTATTTCCTGCCTTGTATCTAAGTGGATGTGTTTAATGCTGAGAATGCTAGCATTGGTGATGAATTGATTTGTATTCTTTATCAGGTGGGAGGCCATGGGTTTTCCTTCCATTGTCTGAATTTCTATTCATAGGATCACTCATATGAGCAGAGTATCAGAACAGCATCTAGAATACAGAAAGAATCATGTGTAGAGCAGCTGTTAAACTATGCATATGGAGACTGGATATGTGTGTTTTATGCATTTCTCTCTGCTTTTAGAAAGGCTCTCAGCTACGGTCAATCATTTATCAGATTGTCTAAGGCTTTGTTTAAAAGAAACAGAAAATCAATACTTATCTCTGCAAGGAATGTGCCTGCCTGTGGTTGGCCAGTGACCAGGCTTTTTACATTGTAGTGAAGAAAGCAGTAGGAACTGTAATTCCATTTTAGCAAGACTTGCAGCAGGAGTCCTCTGCGGGGATATGATAGGCAGGGTTATGAAAACTGCTACAAAAACCACAATTGTTACATTTACTTCATTCCATGAATTATAGCCTTATATAATAAATCATTCTGGTTATTTTTGGAAGTATTGTCCTCCTATTTACTTACTTAGTCCTAGGCCTGCAAGTCACTATTTCCATCTTGCATGTTAGGAAATTTGAGGTTAAGAGATAAAGATTGAACAATATATCAAACTGAACTCAAAACTGAGGAAGGACCATGCTAACCTTTGCTCCAGCAGTAGGCAAATTTTTCAGAAGAAATGGTAGGAAAGGTCTTCACCTAAACTGAATGTAAGGGAAGGAACAGTATTGTTTATGAGAAAGCACCTACTTATTAAATAAGAATAAGAATAAGCAATCTAAGGCGGAAATGCATAGATTTCCCCATTGTGACTCAAGACCAGGTAACTAGGTACTTATTGATGTTTATATGGCCATTTTTTGTTCGCCCCAGGTCAAGATACGATGCAAAATGTTAACTGACCCCTTCCTCTCTAGTCCTGTCAAACAAGTAGCTTGTCAGCACTGGCAGCATATTAATCATTTGTGACTTTGTGTATGTGATAAAAATGCATAACATGAATATCTCTGAATGAAGTCCCACTCCCAAATTGGTTCTTTGCATTCTTTGGGCATATGGGGATTGTCTACTGCCAATGGATCATTCTTGCTTTGTTGCAGTATTAGGAAAGAAATGTAATATGCAGACAAAGAAATGGAAAGAAGATTGCCAGATAAGCTATTTGACTGGAAGTAAAGTACTGTAAAGTATTGTTTGCTGGAGTATTCATGTTTGTTTAATTTTCTGTCAATGTAAACAGACAAGGTAAATGTAAATGTAATCAAAGAAATAAGCTGACCCATAAAGACACTATTAGAAGATTGCCTTCCAAATTATGTGGAATTTTAATGCTTTATGTGGATTTTTAAGGCTAGCCAGGGAGACCCCGGACTTGTCTATGGACTGCTGTTTGGAGCATATAGATGTCTCATGGCACAGTGGTTAAAGTACTGTACTGCAGCATAAACACTACTCACAACACAGGTTCAATCCTAGGTAGCCAGCTCAAGGTTCACTCAACCTTCCAAGATCAGTAAAATGAGTACCCATCTTGCTGGTGGGGGAGGGGGCAATGTGTAGCCTGCATAATTTGCATAATTAAATTGTAAACCACCCAGAGAGTGTTTTAAGCATTATGGGGCAATATATAAACAGCACACTTTATATAGGGCTGCTAGAAGATCCGATATGTTATTGGGTGCAATCCTCATATCCTCATGGCGTTCAGACAAGGGTGGATAAAATCAATTATTTTAAAAATCAAATTGATTTAAATCATGATGTAAATAAAAGAAAATCAAAATTTAAAATTTAAACAATTAAAAAATCAGATTTTTCTATATAAATCATGATATAAATCAAGTCCATCCTGATACAGACCTCAGGAGTCTCTGTTTGGTCCACACCAACATGCTCTATCATAAGGCTGCTGCTGCTGCTGCTGTTGTTGTTGTTAAAATACTAGGGATAGAGTGTCAGAACTCTGTCTAGGGATAGAGTGACACTCTATCCCTAGATGTCGAGCTGGATAAACACATTGGCAAAGCAGCAACCATGTTCTCTAGACTCACAAAGAGAGTATGGCTCAATAAGCTGACGACACATACCAAGATCCAGGTCTATAGAGCCTGTGTCCTGAGTACACTCCTGTACTGCAGTGAGTCCTGGACCCTTTGTGCATGGCAGGAGAGGAAGCTGAACACCTTCCATATGCGTTGCCTCCGATGGATTTTTGGTATCACCTGGCAGGGCAAAGTTCCAAATAGAGTAGTCCTAGAACAAGCTGGAATTTTCAGCATGCATACGTTACTGAAACAGCAACATCTACGTTGGCTTGGGCACGTTGTGAGAATGGCTGATGGTCAGATTCCAAAGGATTTCCTGTATGGAGAATTAGTGCAGGGAAATCGCCCCAGAGGGAGACCACAGCTGTGATACAAGGATATCTGCAAACGGGATCTGAAGGCGTTAGGAATAGACCTCAACAGATGGGAAACCTTGACGTCTGAACGTTCAGCGTGGAAGCAGGCGTTGCATCATGGCCTTCCCAATTTGAAGAGACCCTTGTCCAGCAGGCTGAGGCCAAGAGGCAGTCCCAAAAGCAGCAAATCAGGGAGCTGGACAGGGGACAGATTGTATTTGTCTTCAGTGTGGAAGAGATTGTCACTCTCGAATTGGCCTCCTCAGCCACACTAGACGCTGTTCCAAGTCCTCCATACAGAGCACGTTACCATAGTCTTTCAAGAATGAAGGATGCCTATTATTATTATTATTATTATTATTATTATTATTATTATTATTATTATTATTATTATTATTATTATTATTATTATTATTATTATTATTATGACCATGACCATGACCATGACCATGACCATGACCATGACCATGACCATGACCATGACTATTACTAACTTCCTCTGCCTCCAAGAAGCTGAGAAAGTGTTTCATTTGCCAATATTCTGACAAATGAAATGTTGCAAATTCAAAGAGGAGGGCTAACTCAACATTCACTCAAAACAAAATGAAGTGAGCCTACCAAAAAAGTAGAAGCTCTGACAGGGGCCAATAAAGTAAGGGCAGGAAAGATTTGATTGCCAGCTTTAGGAGTGAATCAGCCCATCCCCGCAGTGGACCAAATAGTGAGCTAAATGTCTATATACTTACCTTCTCTGTGTGTGGCATTCCAGGACACTGTAGCTATAAGCCTAGCAAATTTGGCATTGCCTTCTGACCTGTACAACCTCAGTTAGGGAACTGGAGATCTTTTACATTAGAGATATAACTGTCCTCCATGATCATACCTTCCAGACATTAGTTAGAAACATATTTGTTTCTACAAACTTCTAGGAGTAACCATTTGTTTCATTTGGGTATTTTTATTGTGTGTGGATTGCTTTTAACAGGCATTTGCAAATTATTATTTCAGATCATGTTTAATTTGTGCTTTTATGTATCTGAAATTATCTAATAGGTAACTAACAAAGAAAAACTAAAAGGAGTGAATAAAAATCAAGAAAAAATTCGCAACACATAAAATGTTGGAAGTTTGAATATTTTGACCATATAATGAGAAATGAAAATTATAGGTTATTTTTTATACAATAAAGGGAAAATAAAAGGGAAAAGAGGGGTGGGAAGGAGACATTGTTAGTGACTGAAGAACCTTGGTTTTAATGTGAGGCAGCCTCTTGTGTAAACCTTCCACAGCCAAAGTCAGTAATGCTGTCAAACCTCTAATAGGAGCAGAATGACGAGAAACAGAAGAATGTTATTATTTAAATTTGCAATTTTAGAAAATAAATTCTCAACCACTAAGCCAGGTGAGCAACAGTTGCCTCTTTAAATGTCGCTTAACTGCATGTCCCTTCAGCCCTTGCCGGTACAGTCAGCCGAGCTGTACTTTAACAACATCTGAAAAGCCACAAGTAACCCACTCCAATGCTAAACATTTATTTATTTATTTATTTATTTATTTATTTATTTATTTATTTATTTATTTATTTATTTATTTATTTATTTATTTATTTATTTCCCACCTTTCTTCTTGAAAGGGCCCGAGGCAGCTCACATCATTAAAAGGCCAATATACAAAAGCTAAAAACAGTAAGTATACAAAAGAATTAAACAAGTATCCTATTAAAATGTTAAATAAAATCAATACTAAAAACACATTTAAAAGGAAGAGAGCACAAAACCTCTCTCAGACTTAGGTGAACGGAAAGGCTTTAGAAGAGTAGTTCTCAACTTTAGGTCCCCAGGTGTTCTTCCATTACAACTGGCCAGCACAGATAGTGGTGAAGGTTTCTGGGTTTTAGTCCAAGAACATCTGGGGATTCAAGGTTGGGGACTTGCATTTGTAATCTTTGAGTAATAGCCAGCTTTTTGTTGTTGTTGTTTTCTATTAAACCCTAACACCAATCTAGCCAAAGCAAGGGACATTATTACTTTTATTGTCTGAAATGCTTTGCCAACAGGAACAGATTTCATTTTGTTCTCAAATAAATAAACATTCTTATTTGTTTATCTCTGTAGTTTATGGAAGTTCAGGAAGTTAAAGAAATATACATTTGTGTGTCTGCATAAATTGTTATGACATGTCTCAAAGTCAATTGCACAAAATATCACTGTTGTACAATATAACAAATGTGTGACACTCTCTAAACTAGTACCTGATAAATGTTTTGTTTTTCACTTCTTTGTGAATTAAACTAATTTCTGTAACTGTTGTTTTGCTTTTGTGCTGACATTTTATTTATCTGATTCCTTTTATTTTATTGATCTAGATTGCATATTTATATTGGTATTAAAATTTGCTTGCAATTATGCCATGGAGCATTTTGACTCTTGTATGGGATATGTCCTAGGCACTAGGTGGCACCACTCCATCTGGGAGCAGTAAGAGTTTCCTGTGTCTTCTCTTTACTTATTTACTGTCATTTGGAAAGTTACTTTCTTGTATTCTTGTTAGTGTTGCCTCTAAGGCTTCTACAACACGTTCCTCGAAAGCTTAGTTGGATTCCTTAATGAAAGGATTAATAATAAGAAAGAAGCTTTCTGAGAATCTATATAACAAAAAAAAAAAGAAGAAGAGTATTTTGGCAATAGATCAATAGACTTATTTTAGCATGAACTGTTGCAGATTATAATCTGTTTCCTCAGATGCATGGAATACAATAGTCTAACATCAGATAATATATGCTCAGTAGTCAACATTACAAGGAAAGGAATGGATGAAGTATGGTATAGAAAAGGGCAACATTCAAATTGGTAATCAAATGTCAGTGTTCAGATTTCATCTGATAAGGAAAACTTTAAACTTGGCATGGACTAAGATCCGGGAAGAAAATTACCAAAAAGTTCATGAATGGGCCTCACCAATGGAAGCATTTACACAACCAAGAGTAATGGAAAAGAAGAAACTCTTGAGATGTAGGGATTTTTTAAAAGATGACTTAAGTATGAAATCAAGGAAAGAACTAGAAGAACAAGGGACAATATTGATTGGTGGACAAAAACACAAATAGATTCAATATATACAAGAGATAAAGCAGTAGGCTTTTGTAAAGAACAGACACCATTAGATAAGATACATCTGATTGTAAAGGAAAAACTGATTAAAATGCTGGATAATTATCTACTAGAATTAAAAACGCAAGATGAAATAGTTAAAGAAAGTATGATAAAATGGGCCCAAAATGTGGGCCACAATATTAACTTAAAGTCATGGTCACAAATATGGGAAGGTAATATTAAACTAACAAAAGCAATTAATTACAAAGAAAATATGTATAAGATGTTCTATAGATGATATATGACACATGGAAAACTATCGAAAATACAAGGTATGTCTAACATATGCTGGAAATGCAAATCAAAAGAAAGTAGTTTTTATCATATGTGGTGAACTTGTACGGAAGCTAAGAGCTTTTGGAAACTACTCCATGAGTTTTTACAAAAGATATTATCCTCTATAATTCCATATGAACATGAACTGTTTTTGCTGAATATAATACCAGACTTGATAAAAAAAAGAAAAAATATATTTGAGTATACATGTAACTACAGCAGCAAGAATTTTATAATCCAAATAGTGGAAAAAAGAGGAGACTCCAACAACCCAGGAGGTAGTAGAATTTTTTTTTAAAAGCAGCAGAGAGGGATATTTTAACTGAAGTATTAAAAGACAAAGAAATTGCTGAGGCTAGAAATAAGTGGGAACCTTTGTATAATTGAATGAGAGATGAGAACATGAATGGGTTAAAATTATGAGAAAAGAAAATTTAAGATATGGTTTTAGATTTTAAAGACTTAGAAAAAATGGTAACATAAATGTGAAGTAAGCTTAATAAGAAAATGTATTGACAAATATAATATTTATTTATTTATTTATTTATTTATTTATTTATTTATTTATTTATTTATTTATTTATTTATTTATTTATTTATTTATTTATTTATTTATTTATTTATTTATTTATTTTATATGCCGCCCACTCTACCCAGAGTGGTAGAGTGATCCCAACAAGGGACCCAAAGTGGCTCACAACATTAAAATTCACACAATTTAAAAACACAATAAGTTAAATATTAAAAGATAAATTATACAATATATGATATAAAATACAATTAAAAGATTAAAACATGAAAACATTAAAAAGATTAGAATTATCTGCTAAAATGGGATTCAGGGATTCAGTTGTAATTGTTAAAAGCCTGCCTGAAGAGATGGGTCTTTAGCTTTCTTCGGAAGGATAAAAGGGAAGGGGCCATCCTGACCTCCCGAGGGAGAGCGTTCCATAGCCTGGGAGCTGCCACCGAGAAGGCCCTCTCCTGGGTCCCCGTCAGCTGTGCTTGTGCTGGCAATGGGACCAAGAGGAGGGCCTCCTCTGCTGATATTAATCAACGAGAAGGCACATGTAGGGAGATATGGTCCTTCAGGTAGCCTGGACCCAAGTTGTATAGGGCTTTATAGGTAATGACCAGCACTTTGAATTGGCCACGGAAACGGACTGGTAGCCTGTGCAGTTCTTGTAACAAGTTCTGCAGAGTTCTGGGAGCGCAGTGTGTATGAGGAAGATGATGGGGAGGGTGATTCTCAGGAGCCACATGCAGGGACCTCTTGTGGCAAGGAATCCAGCCCACATTATTAGAGCACAGTGCTGAGCAGAACGGTTGCCATCATAGGGGAGGACACACAGGTGTCAGAAGAGGGGCTCTGCAGAGGTCATCGTGCAAAGTACCTGGCAGAGCTTACTCAGCCCCCCAGATCAGATCCCTTCCAGTACTGAGCATGTAAAATGGGCATATGGCCAGAGCTGTCCACTGTGGCCATGGACCTCCTTTCCATCTCCCCTACCAGTGTCCAGAGTGAGCATGTCTTTTCACATCTCAGTGACATGCTCCGACCCTATTGTTCATATTTGAGTCTGTTGTGGACAGATTGTCCTTCATAAAGGTTAACATCCCCTGCTGGGCTTCCCTACATTGAACCAACAAGATAAGGATCCCATTCAATCTTCTCTGCCTCCTCAACCCACCAAATTTAGATCCATGTCTGTCATTTTCTTCAACCTGTCTGCTATGTCTACCACTCAGTGGAACCATTCTGCGGACCTCTCTGCAGTCTCTGTACCTCAGGGGAAGAAACATATTAGACTGCCAGCCACTTCTGTAACCCAGGGGAACAAACCTATGTCTCTGCAACTTTTGTAACCCAGGGGAAGAAATTTACCTGCCCACCAGCCACCCAGGGGAACAAATCTATGTGTCTGCAACCTGTGTAACCTGGGGGTGGGATTTCTTCTCTGCAGTCTGTGTAACTCAGGGAAAGAAGTCAACCTGGCTGCCAACCACCTCAGTAACCAATGGGGAGAAATCTATCTCTCTGCAACCTCTGTAACTCATGGGAGAAGTCAACTTAACTGCCAGACACCTCGATGAACAACTAACTGAGAAGAATCACCATTTTGCTGATTCATGCCCATCTCTACTCAGAAATGATTTAGCATTCCCTTTTTCTAGAAGCATCCTGCGACTGTGCAGCTTACCAAAGACAGCACAGACTGGCTGTTCTCCTGGGATGCAAAGTGGGGAATTGAATTCCCAACCTCTAGCAAGGAAGAATATTTGTGTTTCTTTGTGTTGGATTTTTTTCTAGAAGAAAAATTAGATTAAATAAGATTAGAAAGCAATTAAGAATAATATTGTTATCGACAAAAAATAATTGCTAAGCCTATTTTTTTGTATACAGGGAAGAAACTTTTCCTGCCTTCTGCTGGATGGTAGCCCAACTATAATTGACAACAGTCTGGAAATTGACTCAAAATAATGTCAGTTATCAATTGACAAATAAAATAGACTGTGGCCTCTGGTACATACGGACATATTAGCAAATCAAATAACAGCCAATAGATGAGAGTCCATAAGGGATGACTTCTGTGACTAGTGGTATCAATTTAATAACTATGCTGATTGAAGAGAAAATAAGATACATCCTTCAACTATGCACAATAATTTGTGGTGTGATTCTAATAAATTGTTAGGAATTTTTGCAATGCTATATGACATTCAATCCCTCTGGAGTCATATTGATGAGTAAAACCTTGTAGTATGCAGTATTTGCCTCTTTAAGAAAGAAGTTTAAATGGCATCTCCTCCTTCCTTAGTATCTGTGGTTTGCTTAGAGATGCAGGCACAGATTTTTACCAGTCCGGCTGACCTATATTTAGGGGAAGAAAATCTCTTTGTATTTAACTGGATTAGTTCTAATTAAGGTTTAAAAAAATAAAAAGGAATCAAAGAGTGAAGCTAATATCTTGTATTTACCTAGAATAGAAATTAAGATGCATGAATATCTCTCTGTTTCACTGGAGAGAGAGGGTCAGAATGTTGGGCCAGCAGATATAGTTTGTTCTGCTCTAAAATTGCCTTGCTGATTGGCTCCAACACATTTCCTGGAAATCAGGTACACAGTCACAGGGGAATAATTTTCCAGAAATATCCTTAAGCTTGGTTTAGAAATATAGCCTCAGTTTTTCCTCTCATGGTTATTGGGTTGCAACCTTTGAACCACCAACTCTCAGAGTGTATGCTGCAACGAATATTTCAGGATTCAAAAGATGCTTGGACCTTGTCGATGAGCTGAAAAACTACTGAACAATATGAAGCAAACATTTTTTGAAAGAGGCATGCTTTAGTTGATTGTCTAGAGGAGTAGAAGTTTTGCTATATCTCTATCAGGAGTATTCAGCAAATATGGTGTTATTTCTGAGAAGGCTCTGCTTCCAGTGAGCACCTGGTGACACTGGCTCTGAGAACAGAACAACTTATGTTGAAATGAGCATATAGGGTATATACTGTATATGAATAATACTGGCCCTTAAAATACCAGGGTCCCAAGCTATATTTTATGACCAATTTAAACCACATCAACACCTTTACTGGGCCTTTGTTCTGTAGCTTATGTAAATGTGTAAAGAATCCCACAATGGGGGGTGGTGGTAAGAGAGGCTGGAGCTTATTGGTGCTGGCATTTAATTTGTTTCAATGATCTTTCTCCAGTATATGTTGCCTTCATTATATTTCAGAAAAGCAGCTCATAAAAGCTTGAGTAATAAAAGTGCTTCCTTTCCCTTTGGTTAATAATCTATAGGAAAATTACATAGTAGTTGTTTCCAGGAATGGCTATTAACATCTCACTTCTTTTAATCTTCCCAAATGTGTTTATATTTCCTGGACATAAGGGATGAGATGGAGCATTGTTCTCTCCTTAATATTTCTGCTCTTCAGATTCCTTCACTATGAAAGAGATGCTTTCAGACACTGTTCTAGATTATCTCTACACAACTGCCCTTTGCTCTGTAAAGTTGTTCTTCCAGTTCAATTGTCAATTTACATTTCCTCAACTTTCATGCCTTCTGTTATTGAAAGAACATGCCTTGTGAAAGCTCCTGGTCATTTGATAGTAAAGTAACAAGAAAGGCTATGATGCTTGCCTTCTCTTGATCAGCTCATGTCACCTTTGCAACTGGGAAATGCCTTGGGCAGTAGCTTCTGTTTCTTGCCTCAGGATAGACATTGAACACTCTAGTAAAATGGCTTTGTTTTTAAATTTCCCCCTGAGTTTTTCAAATTTGTTTGTAGGTAAGGGAGGACACTTGTTCTTGGTGGCAGAAGAGGGACTGCTCACAGAGCACATGCTTTGCATGCATAGGATCCCATTGAATTCCTGGTCTCGTCAGGCTGAGCTGGAAAAAAGTCTGCCTGAAACCTTTAAATACTGTTGCCTGTTGACCATACAGGACTAGATGGACAAGTGGTGGCCTGACTCAATGTAATAATAGCTTGCTCCCAACAGTGTTATATGCTGTGCTTCAAAAGTTTTAAATGTTCCTGTGTATTCTTGGACGTTCTTCTCTACGTAAATGCTATAGGCTAGACCCTATAGTATTAACTGGAATGCACAGGTGCCTGAAATGGAAAGATCTGAGTTGGCTATGGTTTATATATTTAAGTGACAAGACATTTATCTGAACAAAGAGTTATTGGTGTGTTAGAGTTGCCATTTTAGTATTGCCAAAAATGTAAACATGTGTCCCCCAAAAGGTAACAAAAGAAACTGTGAATTTGCAAAACGTTTGTATTTGCTAACGGAAATAGTTTCATGTTCCTCTCCTACTAGTGGCTTGACATCTTCATGGCTATATTGATCTCTGATGTGGCACCTATAAAGATTGATGTTGTGCTATCCACAAACTAGTTTCTAAAGCTGCCAAGCCAATAAGTTCTCCTTCTTGCATTTTTTCCTACTTAATTTACATTGAATGACCAGTTGTACATTGTAACAATGTACTTTTTGTTTCTAATTTATTTGAATGAAGTATTGTAGCTTTTTCCATTTTGTATGTTTAATGATTTCTTGATTTTTACCAAGTTGTCTTTGTTGGTCACCCTCTCAATTCAAGAAATTCTTTGCATCCTACTTACCACATTTCACATGCTTTTATATTTTTGATAGTAACTGATGTTAAAGTTTGCAATCCCATGCCTTACTGTGGAAGAAGCATATATATAATATTCTACAATGTGCATTCTCAAAGCCAATTCTATGTTTTGTTGCATATTATTATATCATTATCTTCACCTTAAGGAAACTATTCCAGTCTAGTTATATTCTGACTTTTATTACACAGTTCTGCTCAGACTATCATCTGATTTTCAGCTTTTACTCTAGCTTTTGTTTGCCACAACAGGCTGCCAATTATATGAGCCTATCTTCAGTCAAGACTTTTGTTTACCAACAATTCTATCAGCTTGCAATATTGGATTGATGGATTTGTCAAAGGCTTTCTCAGCAATATTTCAGATGTCAATTTGGAAATAATAATAATAATAATAATAATAATAATAATAATAATAATAATAATAATAATAATAATAATAATAATAATAATAATAATAATAATAATTGCACACCATCAAGCTGTTTCTGAGTTATGGGGAACCCTTTTCAGAGTTTTAAAGGTAGTATTCAAAAAGTGATTTACTATTCCCTTTTTCCAGAGTTGCCCTGGGACTCTGCAGCTTGTCTGAGGTCACATTGTTGTCCTAGGAGGCATAGTGGGAAATCAGACTCCCAAGCTCTGGCTCCACAGCCTTATACCTAACTCGCTGAGCTATCCAGCCAAACACCTTGAAAATAATTACTGTGATTTAAATAAAAATACAATGGTGAGAATCCTATTGCAGTTGTATAACATAAACTGGAAATTGCGTAATTGGTGTGTATGATCATTCCAGTTGTTTGTCTCATACTCAGTTAGGCACTTTATCATATGCCTGGGTGTGCAGTAGACAGCCGGAAAAATGTGAACACTGTTTTTATGATTCCCTTTATCCTTGCCAGCCAGGGGTCCCCATATGTTCTTGGACTACAATTCCCAGAAATCGTGGCCAGCATAATTGGTGGCGAAAGTTTCTGAGAGTTTTAGTCCAAGAACTTTCAGGGACTCAAGTATGGAAACCACTGCTCTAGCTCCCGCTGTCCTTCCTTGTACTTCTTTATCCTTAAACTGGACTTTGACTGGCCAGACTTCAAATAGAAAAACATGCTCTGCAAATCACAACGAATGTCCACTTTATGGAACACATTCTTTCCTGTTATTACATTGCACCAGCTATTGTTATGGAAATCTATTCTGGTTGCTGTTGCATGCCAGCATGACTGAGGAAGAAAGTATGACTCACAGAGAAGGAACTATCATGTTTCAGAAATCACGTATATTGTATCGTTTTATGACTGTGATACAGTGACATAGACAAGTTCATTGCACCCAATTCCTCTTGTTAAGCAAGATAGTTGCTTCTCAGAGATTGTTCTCTGTGGAAATGAGCCACAGCTCATTGATGAGTTAGTTTGGAAAGATTCATTTATGTTCGGAATGTACTTGAGAGGAAGTGAGAGATGTGTTATTTCTCACAGTTTTCCCTCCCCTCCTCCCCAATAAAGGCTGTGGGAAGACTTTTTAAAGCATTTTTTCCAGTGTGCCTGCAAAATATTGAAACATTCATGGGATTCCAGTCCTGGATCAGCTCAGTTGATAGATAACGGCTCTCTCCATTATTTGATTAAAGTCCTGCACTTATAGCTCAAGGCCTTTAGATGGTGCTATTCTGTAACCATTGTTTTTCAGTCTGGGCTTTAGCCCAAATGTGCGGTGTATCTGGCTTGCTCTTGAATAACTGAGCCTGTTCTTGTACATTCATGTGATGCTGTTCAGCCGTAGTCATTATGCGCCAAAATGATCAATTAAGACTGGGACTTTTGATTTTCTTTTCCTTTTTTTTTTTAAACTGAGAAGATTACACCAGTCTGGACATTCAACAGAGTAGGCAAAAGGGAGAGAAAAATTACAGCTATTTTTTTCAGTTAAGAGCAGTGTGCAATCTCAGTGATTGACTTGGTTGCCACCTTTGCATATCTCTTATGTTATCCTTCTTGCAAATGATTTATTTTGTGCAGTGAATATGATGCTGCAGTTACAGCATTCCTGGAAAGTTTACTGATACAGCAGTTAAAAGTACTGGCCTAGAACTAGAAAATTCCAGCTTCTGAGCAGTGCACAGCCATGGGGCTGACTAAGAAATTTTGGGCCAGTCATACTTTTTCGGTTTTACACTCTTCACAAGGGTGTTGTGAGAAAAAAATGAGAGTGCCAAAAGAATTGCTAATGTGACATTGAAGTCTCTAAAAGAAAGGCAGAATGGAAATGTGGTAATGAAATAAATTTTCTTATTAGAGGATATGTATTTCTACATGACATGTTTAAACACACAGTTTGAAATATTACACTGTTTTATCAATGGTATTTTTTCTAAGGGAGGAGTTATTATATTTTCATTTAAACTTTATTAATATGAAGATTAAATACTCATTGTTTTCAGCTTTAAATATTGTCTTTCAATGATGTAAGCTCTCTTGAGTCCTTTTTAAGGAGAAAGATGGGGTAAAAATATTTTAATTAATTAATTAATTAATTTTAAACACCAGTTCATATTCTTTGCTCCTTGCAAAATTATTCATCATTTCATACACATACATTTTTCCCAGTTGGCAACAAATAATACAGTCTTCTCATACAAAGCACCACAGGCTGGATCTGGTAATATTACTCCTAATTTATATCATTTGTATAGTTTATATAGGTTTGAATGTGTTTTGGTGTTGCTTAGACAGATGGATAGGTGGATAGGTGGATAGATAGATAGACAGACAGACAGACAGACAGACAGATAGATGGATGGGTGGGTGGATAGGTGGATAGGTGGATAGTTAGGTGGATAGGTAGGTGGATAGCTTAGGCAGATACATAAGATGGCTTCACAATGTTCTTTGTAAGAAAGAGATACTGAGTAAGAGTTTTTTGTCTATTTGAGCATTACTGTTTATTGAGAGCTCTTTTCCAATAGTTAGAAATGTGTAAGGTATCTTTCTCCCACACCCCATCCTCTTTTAAAGCTGTTTGGTTGAAACAGCAAGGAAGAGAAGCATACCTTAGTTATGATTAACTTAGGGTGCAACTACACAGAGGGGATACTGTGGTTTGATCTGCTGCAATTCACACTCATGGAAATCGGGCATCCACAGGTGGTATTGCTGCAGCGGTCCAATCTACAATTTGCTGGAGTCACCAGGGGCAGAAGCAGAGAGCTTGTTGTCATGGAGCTCCAACACAGAAGCTGCCTTAAGGTGCTAACAAGGTTCTAATTGTCAATTTCCACCTATCTCTTTTTTAAAAAAGCATTCTCCTAGTGAAAATGTGTTGCAACACTGAGTTGAAACTTTTAAAGAAATAGTGGAAATGAGGGGTACTGGGTTGAAGAGAACTAACACCCCTACCAGTGCCCCTTTGCACTGGATCAGGCAATCACACTGGGCAGAAAGTGGACAAATGCAATGTCAGTTCATTTGGAACAAATATGAACCACTTCTACTTGCTGTACAAAAGAGAGACAATTCCCTGCTCTAAAGAGACAATTTCACAGTTGATTTTCCTGCATACAGCTTTATGTTATATAGTCAATGGGTTTTAATTCAAATTCTTCTGTGCCTAGTCTGATGCAAAATTGTGGGATAAATGGGCAATGTAGGCACAATTTTACTTGTCTTATTTATCTCGTTCCTTTTTGTCTAATAAATTCCCTTTCAAAATACTGCTGTTTTATATGGTGCCAGCTGTTGTTCAAAAGGCTAAGTGGCTATTACATAAGGTTGTATCATCTTTTTTCCTGAATCTTCAGTAACAATTACGGAACCAGTTGCTTGTCTGTAGTTGTGAATATGTAAGGATATTTACTATAGGAATCCAGAACAATGACTATTCCTTGCATTGCAGCACGAAAGTTAAACTATGGTTGGTAGATTTATTTATTTATTTATTTATTTATTTATTTATTTATTTAATTTATATGCCGCCCACTCTACCCAGAGGTCTCTGGGCGGCTTACAATAATTAAAACTCAATACAATAGATAAAAGGTGATGATCTTGTTCCTTGTATAGAATTGCTCAGGACTTGCCTACTCTTAGTATTTGTCTTCATTCTAACACACACACCTTGATCTCTCCTCTGATCAGTTTTATCCAGTGGTACTGCATTGACTTCACCCTGAGCACTTCTTGCATTTCTTTCTGAACACTCAGAAAGCCTATTGGTTTGAAAAGTGTTAGCTTTTCTTTGTGGTCTCTATGAATGCACACAAATGGGTTAAACTGCACCTGTGCAGGACTCTTCGCAGGACCTCAGTTCCTTTTTGCCGCTGCTGCAATAGGACTTCTTTGAATCGCTTAGAGCTGCTTCTGTTTAAAATCTCTGGTTTGACTCGGATTGTTTTTTCCCGACTACAAAGATTATCTGGCTTATCGATATGGACTGTTTATCTTTCTGATCCTGTTTTCCAATTCAATTTGTGCTTGATTACTTGGCTTGATCCTTGATCTGTTTATCATTCTGATTTTTATTCAGATTTAATTTACACTTGATTATTATTGGACTAGTATTTCAGCTTGATCTTGGACCTTGACCACTATGTCTCCCGTGAGTTTTCACCCTGTTGTTGTCATTCTGTAGTTCCTGCCAAATTTTATTTCCTCTTCAGGCCCGTTTAAAAGATGTGTGTCGTGTGCAAATAAGATCCCTTTCATGGATGGCCACGACTGTTGCCTATTTTGTTTAGGAGAGACACATCAGCCTAATTCTTGCCATGAGTGTAAGAAGCTGACAAAACCTGCCCTAAAGCTTCTGCTGCAGAGACTCCGGTCTTTTCTCTGGCAAATGTCCTTAACACCTTCTGGATCGACAGAGATGGAACCAGCTGTGTCGACCACTCCCCCTACACCTCGTATCAATCCGGTCGCTTCCTCAACACTAGCTACTCCTTCTTCCAAGGCTTCATCTTAGGTGACTAAGTCTTGAAAGTCTTCGACGTCAGGATTGACATCGATACCGAAGGCTCCATCGACATCGTTACCAAAGGCACCTCTAAGGGGAACCCGAAGCAGAAGAAGGAGGTGTCAAAACAAAAGAAATCTAAACTACACAAATTGATTCATTATGTGTGAGGATAACGTTACCCTCTCCTATTCTGGAAGAGTCATCTAGGGAGCTCCGTGACCCTGAATTGCTGTCTGATGGAGACAACTTCCCAGCGCAGTCTCAACAGCAGGCTTTGAGAGCGATTCCAAGCCTGTCTCCCAGCCATGGGCAGTCAGAGGCTGAGATCATTTCCAGCCAGGCCTTGGCCCATTCTATCCCTATATCGATCAGGCGGGCAACAGTGGCTCAGGTGTTGGAGTCAGAGATGTCTGCTCGGAAACACCTTGCTAAGCATCTATCCCCAGACTGACATCAGGCTTGACATCAGGAGGTAATAGTGCTCCCAGGCCATTCTCGGCATCACGCTGTTGCAGAGTACGAAGAGGCTCTTTATATGGAATCAAACTGGCAGGGGGTTCGATGTTGTTATCAAGAGTACGAATTTGACTCCGTATTCGGTACCAGGGAGTATGTTCGATCCAAGAGGATTCACTATGTCTATGCCTCCTCTGGATCTTCTCCTTCTCTCTCACTCGAGGTTGAGCTGGTAGCTGCAAAGCATGCCCCAAAGTGATATATTCAACAAGAACAGCTTCCCGCCCATAATGAGAAGCGATCTCCAACACAAAGTTGTCAAGGTTGTCCTGATCTTAGATATCAGGTCAAACTCGGCCATCTAAATCATATGGGGTAAAATTCATACTTTTGATACCAACATCAAACCCCATGCCGGTTTGATATAGTTCCAGCACTGATACAAAGAGTCTCTGCTTCCGCATCAAGAGAACGTGGACGTTCAGCATCACCCACTCTCTCTATTGAAGGACGCTCTAGAGGCTCATCAGTATCATCAGTATCTGATTTGGATCAACAGTCTGAGGCATCAGCAGAATCACAATCTAATCTGCCAATACCAGATTCAGATGCGGCTGGCATACACCCCCCATCTCCATCATAGGATTTCACATCATATTCACAAATGATACTACAAATTACTAAATCCTTGGAATTGGACATTAATCAACTTCCACCCACCAAACATGATTTAGATATAAATCAAGAGAGATCGACACCTTTAAGTTTAGCATTTATTTGATCAATGCTAGATTTAATAAAGGAATCATGGACTCAACCACCGACATCCCTCCAAATTTCAAGGAGTATTGAGAATCATTATCGTTGATGATACTTCTTTCCTAACCAAGCACCCAGGTCCTAACTTGATCATTGTCCAATCGACCCAATCAAGAGTGAGAAATCAATCTAATGTGACCCCTACTAACAGAGAGTGTCACAAGTTGGATGTACTTAACCGTTGCCTGTATTCACTTGCGTCCTTCATTATGAGAGTCTCCAATTACCAAGCAGCCATGGGCACCTATCAAAGGCAGCTATAGAATAAGATTTTACCCATTCTTCAGTCACCCCTTGAAGAAACTAGAATCACAGCCCTCACCATGCATCTGGAGGCAACAACACTCACCAAATGACAACGCCTGGCATTGAGACATACTGCAGATGCAGCATCCAAGGCGATGAAATCACCCATTGCCCTCTGCAGACATGCCTGTCTGTGTTCAGCAGGCATCAACGATGATGCTAGAGCATGGATTGAAGAGTTTCCCTTCAATGGTTCTGGCCTGTTCAATGAGAAGACCGAAGAGGTGCTGGAAAACCTGCACAAAATTAGAAAGTGTGGTCTTGCTCTGTCGAGCAGCCTAGGTACCAGGGACAGCAATGGCATAAACCATACACACAACAATGATTTCATCAATCATATCAACCTTATCAACAACCTTACTGTTCCTACAAACCTCCTCAGGATAGACCAAATCAACCTTCATCTTCTACTGCCACGTTTTTTCGTCCTCAACCGTCTAATCAGCATTGCCAAAATTTCCATCGCCCTGCCAAGAAAGGCAAACAATATCTTCAACTGTCCTCTACTGATTCACCTGTCCAAAAATGGGTTAGCCCCATTTTTCAACAAGTGGACCAACATAATCACAGACACGTAGGTGCTCACCATCATACATTTTGGTTACCTGCTAAGAATTCTTAGATCTTCCTCCGATCAGTCATCTCTGGACCACTTCTTACTCATCTGCTCCAGAGGAAGAAGTGTCCTTCTTCAGAAGCACGCCATTCAACGTGTTACTTCTCAGGAAGCACTAGACAACTTCTACTCCCGATATTTCATGATCCCCAAGAAAGATGGAGGTCTACAGCCTATCTTGGATCTCAGGTACCTCAACACTTACCTGCGTTACCGAAAGTTCCGTATGGTCACATTAGAGTCCATCGTGCCTCTTCTTGCTCCAGGCAATTGGTTCGTCGTGATAGACTTGCAGGACACTTACTTTCACATTACCATCCACGAGTGTCACCACAAGTATCTCAGATTTATGTACATGGAATCAGTGTACCAATTCTGCGTCCTCTCATTCGGCCTTGCCACCGCCCCAAGGACTTTCATGAAGTGCCTAGCTCCAGTAGCTGCCTATCTTTGTCTCAACATGGTTTCCCCATATACAGACGACTGGTTGATCATCACTGGCTCCTATGCCAAAGCACAGAAGGACACAACTTTCACGCTGCAAACACTGGCAGATCTAGGACTTCAGGTCAATATAACAAAATCCCATCTTATACCATCTCATAAATTATATTGGCGCAGTTCTGGACTCCAACAGAGCCAGAATCTTCCTCCCAGCTGAAAGGATCCAGAAATTACATCGTGCTATCCGTCCTTTTCGGCCCAGAGCCAGAGTAACAGCACACCATGCTCAACATCTCCTGGGTCTGATGGCTTCCACCACGTCTGCACTTCCACATGTGCGACTGAAGATGTGCTCATTGCAGGCATGGTACCTCTCCCAGTTCAATCCTTAGCTGGAAAACCCTGCCAAGCGCCTTAAAGTCACTCCAGAGTTGGCTCGTCAGCTAAGATGGTGGGCTTTCCCACCTCATCTACTGATTGGTCAGCCTTTCAAGCCCCTCCAATTGAGTGTGCAAGTTACAACTGATGCCAATATGATAGGATGGGGCACACATTGTGGCATTCACAAGATCCACGGCAGGTGGTCCAGCTCAGAGAGGCTGCTACATATCAATCATCTGGAGATATTAGCAGAATCCACACATCCCACCCAACCTCCCCACTATCCATCACGACATCTTTTGGCATTCAATTTTTCAGAGCCATTACAGTGGCAGATATTCGGAACTGAGGTATCGGCGGGCAGAGCATTGCAATACAGGGAGATGTTTCACTTGAGTATATGATTATGCAATTATTCTGAAAAATGTTTCTTGGTAACATGGCTGTCTTCTTCACTCAGACTCTGCCTCCATGGTAGAATAGCTTAGCATCTGCTAGACATGTTAAGATCTCCTGGAATAAAGATGAGACCAGAATGCTATGTAGGCTAACCCTGAACAATCAATGAAGCAGATGCTGCTGGAACACTGTGCAGATTTTTTTTCTTTTTCTTTTTTTAACATACTGCAGTAACTTACATAAATAAATAAACAAACTTTTTCAAAGAATCCAAAAAATATTTTTGGATTTTAGACACACACTGTGTGAGAGTATTAAAACTGTGGATAGTTTGTCAGCAATTAGTTCATTACCAATATTTCTCTTTTTTTCATTTTGTTCAACTTTTCATTTATTCTTTCCTTCAAATTATGCTGTTTTTGTTCCTACTATTCCTGTTGCTCAGAATTTTCTTTTTATTATGTATGGTAAATTGTATCTAGGTTTTGTTTTGTTTTTATGTTGTTGTAAGGTGCTCCCTTTCTTTCTATTTAGTAAGTGTTTTGATAGTCTGCAGTGATTTTTCAGTGAGTCATTTCTGATGTTGGGATTTTTTAAAGTATATTACTATTACTCAGTCTTTTGAAAGACTTAACACTTTTTCCACTTATTCTAATAAAGAATAAATTTTGTTTATAAAATATGTTCCTCATCTTGTGTTCCTTATGGGTTTTAAATTTGTGTAACATGAATAGAGCAAATATATTTCCTAATAGTTATTTTAGAGGGCTATATGAATGAGACAACTATAATATGCTGTGGTGTTCTGCTGGTTGTGTACTTGGAAACAAATTCTGTATAATGTACATAATGACAATGTGGTTCAGCTAGGAATACAGCTGGGTGATTGTGGACAACTGTTATGGCAGCTGAGAGAGAGCATATTTAGATCTGTAATTGTCCGACCCCGTAATGTAAATTATCTTGTTCTCATGCTGAATAAGAAAGGTTAGGAAAAAAATTCTTAACCACAAGGTGAGGGTTTTTTTTGTTGGAGGAGAATTTACACATGTTGAAGACTGTTTTTGTCCACATTGCACAGTTGTGCTACACTATTATAGCTAATGACTTGCTGCATGGAGATTTCAAAATAGAATCGTTATATGGTTATTTGCATCACTGATCAAACACGCATCTCGTTGTGTTTGCTGTGTATATTTGCATGCTTATCTTCACTTGCAGAAAATGTGAAAACCCCAAAGAAAAAGACCTATTATTTTGAATCCCTGTGGGGGTTGACAAGTCCTCAACAGGTTCTTTTGATGTATTGAGAAATTTTGTTTCATCTATAAATGAGATATTTGTTAGATTTCTCAAAATCATTAGTCAACTTGACAACTGAATCACTTGTCATCTGGTAGATCAATTAATCAATTTTGGTAAGCTTTTCCAAGACAAAAATTGGGGGCAGGATCCAGTGGTGGATTTTTATAAGTAAAATTACAAAATCTGGCAGAACCACAAGACTGATCTCCAACTCCCAAAGATAGTTTTGAAGTGTCATGGAGCACTGCAAGAAGGAAAAGTGCCTTAGGTCAAAGAGATAGCCTGTGTGGTATAGTGCAGTGGTTCTTAACCTTTGTTACTCGGATGTTTTTGAACTGCAACTCCCAGAAACCCCAGCCAGCACAGTTGGTGGTGAAGGCTTCTGGGAGTTGCAGTCCAAAATTCCTGAGTAACCCAAGGTTAAGAACCAGTGGTGTAGTGGATAGAGTAACAGACTAGGACTCTGGAGACCAGGGTTTGAATCCCTGCTCAGCCATGGAAACTCACTGGGGGAGTGGAACTGGTAAAACTACTCCTTAAATCTCTCACTTACCTTGAAAGCTCTGTTAGGGTCACTATAAGCTCGTTCAGACTTGAGAGTGTGTAACAAAAACAAAGTGAAAGAAAAAATGAAATATAATAATAAATTACTGAGATCCAAAAATAAGTTTGGATTTTCTCTATATAATGGATTGTCTTAAAGTAACTCCAGTGGAAATCTGTTAAGTCTGCTTCATATATGCTACATGCTCATCACTCAATTGCATCTATGAAATAAACCACATAAGCAGTTAGAAGATGTGAATGGTGATACAAAAGCTCTGTCTATGCCATTGGTCTCTAAATGCAGATTCCTGTGGTGGTACACTATTAGAATCAGACCATATGGCTGAAAGCTGTCTCTTCAGCTCAGATAAGTACTTTACATTGCTTTCGTTTCATTAAAACCTATAGTTCATCTAGGCAACTTAGGGTCTAGAAACATTCTGAGAAAGTAGAGAAAGAGGGTGGGTCTCAGTAGATGGCTAGAATCTCACCCAACGACAGTTTTCCACAGCATGCATTCCTAGCTGCCCTGTAAGAAAATATGTATTTTTTAAAAGAAGAAAACCATTTTCAGCACTGTCTCACAAATGTGGGATGAAGTATGTAGAGAACCTGCCAGTAGGCAGAGGCAATGCACCAGAGGGGATTCGCTGTCTACACCATCTGAAAAGTAGGTTTAAGTCAGACTTTCATGTCACTGAGGCCAAAGAGAATGCTGCCTGGAAAAACATTGGGACTAATGCAAGTGAGCACTCTGTCTCCAAACATTCCCAGTTTGCCAACTCTGGCTAGCTCTTTGCTGTGTCCAGCTTGCTCCAATGCATGGATGCTGCTTCCAGCCACATGGATGAAATGAGAGTCAGAGCAATATTGAGTTCCCCTGGAAGGCACCTTGCCTGGGGCCTTCTCAAACCAGGTGACAGCACTGGTTTCATAAAAGCAAATCACCATTTGATGCAGTGGTCTCAGACTAGTAAAACTTAGGGTGTTTGATTGCATTGACAGGGTGTGCTTTCCTGAGAGCACTCTCCCTAAAAGCGTCTCTTCTTTGCAAATAGGAATCATTCTAGCCCAGTTCCAAAAAAAAGTAGCCCTGCCACTAAACCCAAAAGGTACAGCTTGGGCACAGAGCAGGTTAAGGCTGGTTTGTGATCTTCTGTACATTGTCTGATCACCAGAAAATAGCTCACTCTGGAGTGTACCACGGGTAGTCCAAAATGTGAACTATTTTGCCACCTGATCACACTTTCAGTCAACATGCATAGTGAATCTTTTTGGATCAAGTGTTTTTTCATGGCCTGCAAAACGTATTTGTTTATTTCAATTATTTATAGCCTGCGAGTATCAAAATTCAAGGTGGCTATCCACAGAAATTATGCAGTACAATTCCAGTCATGTTTTTAAAATTATATGTGTAACAGTACCCCCTCATGTCAAGGATAGTGGCAATTATTGTAAAATTCCAGATGTGGAGCTGGAGTTTATTTATTTATTTATTTATTTATTTATTTATTTATTTATTTATTTATTTATTGGACTTATATACCGCCCCATAGTGCTACAAGCACTCTCCGGGCGGTTTACAATTTTAATTATACAGGCTGTGACTATTGTGAAACAATATGCCAAATTCATGTATTTTCACTTCTACACACAGCTTTTCTCCAACAAAGAAAAGTCTGTGCCTAAAAGTCCATCCAAAAAGGCTTGGAGAGAGGTGTTCTCTCCAAGCCTTTTTATTTTCATTTTATGATTTCTGATTCTTATTTTTGAGCATTTAACTTTTCTAAATTTTCAGCACAATTTCAGGAGACTGACCAAAAGTTGGGGGAGAGTGACTGGACTCATTTATTCAAAATTATGTTGCAAGTGAACAAGAACAAGATGAGAGAGGATTTGCTGTAATTGGACTCCAGGCATAGCAGCCTGTTCACTTCTAAGGATTAATGGAAGTAACACAATCTTGCACATACTGCGTGCAGCTGACCTGAGAATAACCCAAGGGAACCTGAGACATAGAAATAAAGGCTTATCCAGATCATCAGCTCTTTTTACCTTTTGCATAACAAGAACAAGGGAAATCTGATCTGAATGAATCCGGAATCTCTTCCTTATAGTAATGTTCTCCATGTTGATGGCCCATTTTCATGAGCTGGTGTTCCTTCATGTTTTGCTACCTATCTGAGACACCAAGAGCTTACTTCTAATGAAAACACTCAGAACGAAGGCAGTATCAGTACATCAAAAGGATAAAGATAGCTAGTGAGACTGTTTCACAATTAGGATAAGGCTGATCCTGATCAATTATTCGACCTTTCTTGATAATAAATATTTTATCTTAAAAATAAAGTGCACCAAGTAATCCATTCCTAGAAAATCCCAGACATCATAATGGTTCCGTGATATTCTAGCAGATATGAAGGATGATATTTTAAAATAAGCCTAGAAAAAAGGCTCAGTTTAAAAGGTGAATTAAAATGCTGCATAAGCATTTCAGAGTTACCATCTTTTGGTTATGCTTTTATGATGGGGGAGGTTGCATTTATGAAGTTTTTCCTCTTGGAAAAACAAATGCTTTAAGTAGTCCATATTTTTAAAATTCCAAAAGAAACTATACACATGCCAAATATTTCTCCTACAATATTGAGGTTTTATTTTCTCTAAATAAAAGCCATTGTGGCAGATCCTTATATGGTCAAGGACCCTACCCAGTCGCCTTACAGCCTGTCCACACTGTGAAATTTGGTGCAATCTGGCCAGTGCTTAAAAGGTCCTCATCTTCAGAGCAATATATTTTAATTCTTGGTACCCATCTACAAAGGCAGAACAAATACCTATTTTGCATCTCAAGTAATGGTCCCAAAAAGATTGTATCCCTAGCCCTGTGCCAGAAAGATTTGGGCCAGCTCTTAAAGGGGGGGGGAGGGAATTGATTGTTTTAAGTAAAAACACAAAGGAGGAGTTCTCCCCCCCCCATGTCAAACAGTGGTATCAGGGAACCATATATCATAACTATATGCCACTGTGGGCAGGCTCCTAGGTTCATTATTTGTCTTACCCTTCTTTTCTTCATTGGCTGTTATGGTGGTGTTCTTTTTGATATTTCTCTTTAGGTGAACCAATGCATGTCTATTGCTCATTTTGGCTTTAAACTTATATCTTTTTTTAAAGCCCTTGTTCCTTTTCCCTGAATCATAGGTGAAAATTGATATCTTTTGTACTCAGCAAAGATTAGAACATTAAATCTGCAATCTCTTTCTTGAGACTGGGTCTAAGTGCAAACCTCATAGTCATAACTTCTGGCCCAATTCTGTACTCATTTCCCCCCCACATCCCATGCATGTAATACTTGCTGACTGTTCTATGCCATTTTGGTTTGTATTTCTAAAAGTAATACTTAAATGTGAATTTTTGAGTTAAAATAAGTTTATTTTAAAAAAGAAAACCCATCCTTGAAAATGTTCCCTGAATGGAGACAGTTCTAAAGCTAAAGACAAAACAGTATGTTTGCCTCCATATTCCAACTTAGGCTTTACAGCTGCCTCAGCAGCAGCCTATGTAATATATGTCTTTAGTTTTAGAACTGCAGAGCTAGAAGGCTCTTTATGGATCACTGAGTCCAGCCTCTCTTAAGGAGGCACATTGGGGAATCAGACTCCCAACCTCTGGCTCCACAGCCAAATATTTAAACTACTGAGCTATCCAGCAATTCTTTGTGTAATTTGGAACTATGAACTCTTACACCAACACCAATTAGCTAAAAAAATAAGGGTCTGTTTTACATTTCATGTAACAATACTGTTGCCCAGAATCTGGTTGGTAATTTGTATGTGTGTCAGTTAAATTGTATTACTCACCATGGCGAATTGCCACTTACTAATGAGGCACTGGTTGCATTATGGGGCACATGCCAGTTACACAACAGAGGCATGCCTAGTCATTCAGCTGGCACCTTGTTAATGTCAGTTTGCCACAGAGAGTTGTACAACTTAACTTATGCATATATAGGTCATCAATGGGATTCTGGCTACTGAAAGTTTTGGGGCTTGTTTGTTGTCCGTCCTGCCCAGAGGAAATGGGGTGTGCGTTGACATATGGCTTCTGATACATCTAGACAAAAGTTAATCTCCCCCTTTTTAACAGATTTTCAGCGGTGAGGGGGGAAACGGAAGATGTGGTGGGACTTCATGGGAGACTTAAAATAGAAGACAATGAGTTCTGGACTCCCCTAAAATTCAGTGAATGAATCAGGGGGATTGCACAAGAAAAACTCACCTGGAAGCGCATTCAGTTGTCTCTCTCCCCATGAGTTACTGATTTAAAGAGGTAGAACATGCTGGCAGCCACTTTGGTGAAGGAATGCTCATCCTTTTGCTGATTACCCTTTTATTAATGATGTTATGATGAAGAGTCAAAAGAGAGAGAGAATACACATCTGCTATTAGAAAATCCTGAAAAAGCCTCAGATTTTGTACTTCCCCTAACAGCTAGGTCTCTCCCCATTCCAATTTTACAGGTTTGAAGGGTAAATGATTGTATGTTCTTTTCTCACCAAGGAAAAGAACATACTTTTAAAATCACACTTGTTCTTGATGTCTGGTAATGATACCACACAGTATGCCTAACCTGACATCAAGCAGAGCAGAGAGAATGGTTTCCTGCTGCCGGAGGGAAGTGATATTAGTAGTGATGTTTGTGCATGTTTTGCAGGAGAATCTCAAGAAATTGATTACATACTCTTATCTCACTGGGGTCAGGCAGGTGGATGTCTGCCCAACCCACAGAAGGAAAAAGAGAAGTCTAAATACTGATAGTGAGGGTGATCGGTATTGCTTGGACACTGATCATGAAGAATCATACAGAGTTAGTGATTAGTTAAGTGGTTGGCTAATGTGTGGTATAATGTATTAACCTATATAGGGGAGATCTATCAGCCTATAATGTTGAAGCTAAAGGAATTGAAAGGTAATTAAGTCTGATCTCCTTTTAAATGGTTTGTTCTCCCCTCTGCCAAAAAAAAAAAAAATCAGGATAAATGCATCCTATGTTTGTATATTCATCCTTTAAAGCCTTAAACTACACCATGAGTGGGAGGCATTGGAAGAGAAGATAATGGAGGAAAAATGCAGAAGACTTACCTGGAAGATTAAATGCCATGAAAGTCAATTTTCTGGGAAAAATATTAAGCACTTTGGGATATCACTGATTTAAAGGAGAGGAGGACCCTATGTGTCTCTATGCACAGACATGTAGTAAGCAGAGAGCAGAGATGGACAAGGTGTGCCATACAGTTGCATGTGCTATAATACTAAAAGTGAGCTCTTTTTTCCCCAGTCAAAGACAACAAATAAGAATTATCTTCAGATAGCCACGGGATAATTCTTTCTAAACTGAAAAAATTAAAAATGGGTTATTTATCTTTGCCCACATAGAGATGTGTCACAGATGATGAAGAGTATGTTAAAATGTCATTGAAATTGGCATTGTTGCATTTTAGAAATTCATTTCTGTGTCAAAAAACATTTTGACCTGGTCTACATATAATGGTTCAGCACTATGTCCATAAAGCTTTGTTTTTCATTCTCTCTCCTCCTGCATTGTGGCTATGAGGGGATCAGAATCCGTGTCTTCTAATTTCTGCCAATCATGGCTAGACAGTGTAACAGAATCTGGTTCATGTTATCAGTGGTCTAGAAAGCAACATTGTGCTACAATTAGCATTAACCACTATTCTTAGCTCAGAAGAAACAAGTAGCTATAGTTCATTTTAAAAGGAGGTTAAAGCCTTCAATCTCTGTAAACTCTGTATGGAGCCACTTATTTCCACCACAACTACCAGTGAATCAGCACAGGAAGAAACAATCTTGTAGTCTTTGCTCTGAATGGCTAAGAAGAATGCCCTCCACCCATTCCAGAGCAGATTTCAAAGGCTTTATCAATGAGAATTGTGTTTGTTATTTAAGGTGCCAAATGAATGGGGAAATGTATATCATTGCCAACTTTTTAATTTGTTTTGGTTAAAAAAACACCAGGACAATTCATTTGTAAAATATTGGAAAAAAAAACACTTAGGAGAGGTGTGATTACAACCACAGTCACCAGCCTTTGATTGCTGAACCTTATTTTCAGATCCACCAAAGGCAGATTCATTTAATGAAGAAAAAGAGCAACAATGTAAAACCTCATAATGACAAGTGCTACTTATTGATATCATTGTAAGCATTTTACCATAGGTATGAGCAGGGAATTAGGCTAGCATTAATACTGTAGGTTACTAACTTCTGTGCATTTATTTGTAAAGCTGCATATGATATCCAGGCTTAGCAGCAAGGCTTCTGTGAAATACTGAATGATTAAGTGACATAGGCTATTGAAATGGTAGAACTGCCACATCATGAATTGCTGTGTGAATTGTGGGCCTTGGTCTTTACACTGTAATGTTTATAGCTATTATTTTATTTCCTCGTGTCTGAAACACTTTAATACTGTATCTTGCTGGTGGTGCTTGCCTAGATATATGGATGAGAGTATGCATTCAGGTTTCTTTCATTAGCCTGGCACCTGCTCCTCAGTATCTTCTAAACGTTAGTTTTCAGATTCTCACTTTGTGTCTCCAATATCAAGAGGCATATTTTGCTTTTTATTATTATTTTTTACAGAGAATATGTTTACACACTCTAAGTTACTGTTCATACTTTTCTTCTAGTAGTTTAGATAGTTTTACTTGATACATCAACATGCTTCAAAAGGCTAGAGAGAAAGCTGAGATAAAAATTAGACTTTATAGCTAATGCTGCGTGCACTGATTTAAAATCACTTAATTGTGTAGGGATTGAGCTAGAGACTGAGGTATGAACCAGAAATTCCCACTTTGTTCTTGCCCCAGCCATCTTCTCTCAGCCCTGAGTTTACCTGTCTGCAGTATGGGGGCACAATAAAGCTGAATTGTCATACAAGATTGCTATAAGAGCTACAACTCTATAATATGCATTAATTATGTGAAAATTTGAAAGTGCTGTAACATCTTAGGTAATATTAATAATAGTTACATGTCAGGAAGATGCCAGTTTAACTATTAGATTTACATAAAATGAGCTACTTTGCATTATAGTCTGCTTGCATGGTGTATAAAGTTTCATATAATTTGGATATTTGTCAGTCAGGGGTTAACATAGGCTTGGTGGGCAGAAAGATGATAGTGGGACCGACAAGATTCCTGATCACCAGTTACCAGATTCCTGATCACCAGTTACGGGCACAACCTCCTCAACAACTGACTGTTGAGGAGGTTATGCCCGTTTATTAATATTTCCCCAATAATAAGAACAAGAAATATGCTCAGTTACAAGATCCCATCTTCAATAACAGCCATCATATACAGTACTGGAAATATTTAGTAAGACTGCATGTATTCTAACTGAAATTGAAAGAAGCACCATAATAGGACAATTGACTGAGAGTGAAGGATCTCTTTCCACTTCAACTTACAATACTGAAAGATCAAACTGAATGGGCAGGTCTTATATCCCCAGCAATAAACAAATGCACATTGTAACCTTGTCACTCTTGCTTTTGCTTGGGCTATGACCTACTGTGGTATTAAAGGGCTAATTATTCCAAATATTTGATAGTAAAACTGAATGATAATTTAGGGACCACCATTGTTAATCTATACATGCCAGTGTGCTTGGGAGTAGAATGTAACCCAACACTTTTTGCCTGCCTAAAATGCAGAATATATGCCAGATACTGTAGCACTTATAGGAAAATCAATACAAAGGGGGGGGAAACAGGATTCTTAGTAGTAGCTCACCTGGAGATGGGGGGGAAACCTATCACAAATATCTCTGGTGTAATTACACAACTGAGCACTTTAGCCCTATGATATCAACTAATACATCTACCTTTCAGTTACTAAGTGAAATTAATTATTACTCAAAATAATCTACTCAACAAATACTATCTGTAGAAGACAAGGGTTGAGAACTGGAAGGGAGCCTCAGAGAAAGACAGTGACCTAACAGATTCCACAAAGTAAAGAAGAAAGAAATCTGAATGGTTACCTTACATACAATAGCTTGTTTAATTTAATTGAAGATGTTGGGAGCATCACCCAAAGAAGCAGTTTACACAGAAGAAAGGATGAACCACATCCATAGCTTAAACATCTGCTGACAATTTCTCTGATTTGGCTCCCATCCTCATAAATATTTGATAATTTAGAAGACCAAGTGTGGCCATAATTTTAGCTTTGACAGGCCATGTGTCATCCTTCACAGAGGACAGTCATCAATTTGAAAACATTTCCTTGTAATATCACCTAGTCTGGGTCTGGTCTGAAGAAGAATCACAGAGGTCTTGAGGTTGCACATCAGCTAACAGCACCTAGACAGAAGACTAAGGAAGCACATTTTGTCATGTTTCTATCCTCTATGGCAATGCTAGTGGTTCCCAAATATTGGGTTTTGTTTTTTGGGGGGAGGGGTCCTCAGACTCCCATGTCCCATGCAGTAAAAGAAAAATCTAGCCAAAAAATATATTGCTGTTTCTGACATCTTCCAGGAGTAACAATTCATATTTTAAATATGTTGGAGGATTACCCCTGCACTATTTAACATTTCATCTCGATTTCATAATTTGGTAGTCAGAGGTTGACAGATGGAGATTTACAGATGTGGTGGCATCTATCCAGGTGGTAAGAGGTTATTTGTATTATTGCTGGAAAAAGAAATCCTGCTACTGGTGGTTGGGGGTATACACCATACCAGTAACAAATATGTAGCTATATTCCCAATGAGGAAAGACAAACTTCTGTGGTCTGCAAGACACAGGGATTGTTTGGGATTTGCTAATTCATGAATATAAACCAGAGGTAGTATTTTTTGTCATTCAGTCCCATCATATTGCTGAATACTTTTAACTGAAGAAAAGTAGATTTTGACATGTAACGTAAAATGGTGGGAATATTTGCAGAGAAGAATCAGAAGCGCTTAACACACACACACCCTACACAAACCCATTCTCCCCTATAGTTTGTAATTATTTTCTGAATAATGAGCTCTTATTTATGGAGTCTAGATTACCAAAAACTGGCCTCGGAGGAGAATTTGCAGCTCTCTTTTTCTCCCATCATTAGTGGGTTTAACCATTTTTACTTTGAGGGAGGATTTTTCCCCAGTTAGTACTGATTTAACAGTACTATGTAGAGTTCTCTTCTAAACCATGAGTCTAACAGACTTAATTATGCTTTTTAAATATTAATTATCCCATGTCTTTTACAAGTAAATGTAATTTTTTCCCCATTTTTACTATTGTCTGTCTGAAGTTTTTTGTTGGCCTACTTACACAAAGGGAATTCTTTGGGAACTTGCTTATAGTTCTAAGTCTATAACTCTCTCACTTTTTGCTGTGCAAGTATACAAAACTCAACATTCCCATTCTTCATTCCTCTTATCTAGTAAATGTGGGTTTGGGATTGAACATGAGCAGACATTTGGGCTTTAGTTACTGATAAGTATTTCGTTTAGAAATAATGTTAAACCACTATGTAATAAAGAATGCTGCTTTCTACCACAGATAACCCTCCCCATCTACTACTACTTGCATGGGTGAGGGGCTGTGGGCTCCAAGATTACAGCTTTGGGGGGCAGAGTTTACACCTTTGCTGGTTCAAGGGCTTGCCTGTTCTGTCACTTCAGGATAAGATAGGCTGTCAGTTTTAGGAGGTGATGTGAGTTTATCTGTTTCCTTCCATCTTTTCTGTGCATTGTATTCCTTGGCTAGCGGGCGCTCGCGGTCCTATTGAATCAGACATATGGGGTTGTCATTCTTATGCTCAGCTAACATTGATCTTTCAGCATTGTTAATGGAGACCATGTATCTTTGCTCACCGCTCTGTCTCCTTTTTTTAACCAGCTTGATCCATGCAATCCATATCCAGCATGAAGGCGAGAGCTGTAGTTAGTATTCTGCATGATTTTTCATCTTCAGGATAAGGCCTTGTTGCTTTGTTTACTCACCCTGGGCAAGCACGGCTGTTTTGTATTCTTTGCTCTCAGATCAAATGTAAAGATACTTTGCTGTTGACCTCATTTTAAAAGCCCTCTAGAGGAGGAGACCGGAAAGGTTGATATAAACTGGCACAGTTATTCATTATGAATGCTGAAGCGCTATGCCTTTATTTTCATTAATTTTAAATAAAATCAGTTGCAATGCAACATTCTTTCCTTGTTTCTAGAGACCTTTATGTTCTGTGTGTGGAACAGCATGAAAAGAAAAATGCAAAGCCATGCCTTACTCTCCCCCCGCCCGCCTTTTTTTTTTTTTTTTTGGTATTTTTGGTTCTCGTCAACTGAGCATGATTAAAGAGGGCTGATTTTAGCTTGTGATAAGAGATGCCACTTTGTCTAGAGTTTGACCAGAAAGACAAGTAGCTCAGTACTGATGATATATTCTAAATAAAATGACAAGCTGTTCTGGCTTGTCCATTGCTAAATGAAACACAAAGGCTATGCAGATGCTGATTGTTTTGAAGAACTGAGAGGAGGAGCCTTTAACTATCACTGCAAAGATTTCACACTATAAGACAGAGAAAGAAGATTCTTTTTTTAAAAAACATTTTTTATTAATTTTCCAATCTATCTACATTGTTTGTGCTTATCAGACATCGTGTTACATACTTGCTTACAATTATTTGTTTTTACATCTCAGTGTCTTCTCGATTATCCCCCCCAAATTCCGACCTTCTTTCAAACCATTCATGTACAGATTTTAGTATATAGTATAGCTACTATCATAATATTACTCTCATATTATATAAAGTTCTCAAGATCTTCTAATAACATTCTTATTGAAAGTGGTTCCAGATCCATGACCCAGCTTTATATCTAGTTTAGTTTGCCTAAAATAAAAAGTCACCATATTACATCTTTACCCTGATTCGGGCTCCCTTATTTCAATTTAGTTCTCCTTTTAATATATAGAATATACCCTTTTACAGATCCGAATGATAAATATAAACATGTTTCCAATATTAAGGGGCCCTTCCTTGTTTTCCCTTTTTTCATCTTTCTAGGTAATTCCCTCTCTGGTTCCTCTTTTTTCATTCCCTGCTATATCTCTAAACATGCTGTCATCTTTCATGTCCTCTAAAACCATTTTGTAGATCTGATTTATGTCCATTTTTTGTACTTGGTCTATCTTCAATGAGTCTTCCAGGCTTTTTTTGGTTAATTTTGCTGTTTTTCCCCCTTTGTCTTCCCTTGGTACTCTCCTCTGGTCCAAGGCTGATGTTTCTCTTAGATTAACTTTCTCAAGCTGCTGCTTAGTTTGGCATACATTATCTGTGATACTCCCATTTCCTTCCTTGTTGTTTTCAGTTGCTTGTGGACTATAGTCCTTCTGATGTTGATTGGATAATTTTGTCTCTTCATAATGAGATGTCACGATCATTAATATTTGTTGAAGCCTAGATTTTACTTCATTCCAAAATTGTCCTTGTTGTGCCATTCTGTTTCTGCTTTGCCTTACAGCAGACAGGAGAGTATTTTTACATATTCTTTCAGTAAAAACATGCACTCAGAGATGTGAACCCACATATGTGGGTTTACTGTACCTGCAAAGCAGTGTTTTGGAATATTCCATAGCAGAGGTTCTCCTTAGGCAACATATCAATTACTCAAAAAAACAGTTACTCAAAACATTGTTAATTTGGGTAAGGCCATAAAAGGCTTGTGAAAACAGTCAGGTTTTAACTTGTCTCCTATAACCAAGGCAGAATGAAGCTAATCGCATCTCTCCTGGGACCGAGTTGCAAAGTGAGGCAGCTGCCACAGAGTAGACCCAATTTTGGTTGGCAGATTTCAAAGGGGAGGCTCGGGGTCACCACCTGCAACATCCCAAAATATAAGGTGTCAGCATAAGCATCAAACTTGACCTGGAAGCATATAGGCAGCCAGTGCAAAAGTGCCAGGACAAGTGATATATGATTGAATTGTAATGTACCAGATACCAGCCTGGGAGCTGTGTTTTGCCCACCTTCAAGGGCAGTCCCATGTAGAGAGCATTACAGTAGTCTATTCCTGTGACTACAAGCATATGGACCAGTGCCATTATGGATTTCCAGTCAAGATAGGGGCAGAGGTTTGAGATATGCCTCAGATGGTAAAAGGTAGACCTGGCCACGGCTGAGATCTAATTTTCCATTGAGAGGGCAGAAGTAGTATACCCAGATTTCACACCTGATGCTTCAGAGGGAGTGTGACTCCGTCTAAACAGCCATTTAATCACCCAATAACAAGACCTTCATCTTGTCAGGATTCAGTTTCAACCTGTTATCCGTTGTCCAGTCTTTGACCACAGCCAGGCGGTGCTCCAGGGTCTATACATCTTCCACTGCTATAGAAAGGAAAGACAGGTAGATTTGTGTGTTATCAGAATATTGGTAACAGCAAACTCCAATTATCCAGATGATCTCTCCCAGCAGTCTCATATAGATGTTAAACAGCATAGGGGAGACACCGCATTGCAGTACCCACTGGGACAGAACAGCCTCCACCAGCTGAACCCTCTGGGACTGGCCCTTGAGGAAGGACAAAAGTCAGCTTAAAGCTGTACCTCCAGTTCCCAGTGCCAACAGCCAGTCCAAGAGGATACCATGGTCAATGGTATCAAAGGCCACTGACACCTCCAGAAGAACTAACAGAGTCACACTCCCCTGGTCAGCCTCCTGAAGAAGATAATCAAGCAGTGTGATCAAAGTTGTCTCAGTCCCATGGCGTGTCCTGGATCCCAACTGAAATGGATCCAGATGATTGATGCCATCCAAGAATGTGTGCAACTCTCCAGCCAGCACCCTCTCAACCAGTTTTTCCATGAACGGAATGTTTGTGATGGGACAATGATTGTTACAGTCATCCAATGAAAGATTGACCTTTTTAAAGAATGGATCTGATCACCATACAGTAGTTGCTGGAACAGGCTCAGCATTTCAGCCCTCTACTCTGTCTCAGGATTGCAATAACATATGGTCTCCCATTTGGCCACTGACCATTCCAGCAGTGGTAGTACCTCCTAGGCCTTGCACGCTTCCCAGTCCATGGCATCAGCCCAACAGCCCTCCTCCCCTGTGTCGCTTCCCTCCCTAAATCCTAGTCTGCCCATAGCTACACCTTTGGCCTCAAGGGTGTCATCTGTGTGTCCGCCACCAGTGCTTCAGTCCACAGGTGAACTGTGGATTAGGAATCTTGCCCTGACTCTTGGGAAGGTGGAGAGCCCACTCTTGTGAACAGTCGGACCCTCACCAGTCCCACAAATTATTTTTTCAAAGTGTTTCCCCCCCGTGACTGAAGGGCACATTCTTACTTTACTTTTTGAATTTTCTCTTGTTATTACAGCTCAACGCACTATTCTATCCCATATAGTCAATGTGAAAGTCTATAGATTTACCATGGAACTCAACAAATAGCAGGGCAATTTATTCTTTATGGAACACAGAATGTAAGAGCCTAATTTATACAACGGAATTTGCACAGAGAAGCATGTGTACTGAGCTTGAGAATATTATGCTACAGATGGTTTCTTAGTATTGTTGGGTTTCAGTGGAAGAATTTGTCTTCCAAGATACTTGCTTAGGATGTTATTCTTTGACTAGAGGTAAGGTTTTCAAAGGTATTTTTGATATATTTTGTTACTATTTATTATAGTTTTTCACCCACATTTTTGATCTTATTCTTTCAAAAAGTTATCAGTTTGCCAGTTAGAGCTTTTATCTTTCTGTGGCCCCTATGCTGGATAACATCAGGTTTGGAATTTCTGTCCAGACTTGGGCTTGATCTTAGGTTTCCTTTTTTGCCCTCCACTGGGCCAAGGAATAGACACTTGTTTAACATTCAAAATCTGAGCACCTTACAACCTAATGAGCTCAAAAGCAGGGTGGATTTGATTTAAATCAAACTGATTTAAATCAGGATTTAAATTTTAAAAGTCAGATATTTTGGAAGATTTAAAATATATAAGAAGTTGGACTATTTGAAGTCCATATGCATATGTCACATTAATCAGTGGTTAGATGAACAAATTAAACCCACAGTGTAGCTGCGTGATTAAGGGTGTCTCAAAACCAAGATTCGTTTGCTATGGTGATATGTTGCATTGCTATAGATGATATGTAATGGGACAAGTCATACGATATTTCAATATAAACTAATTAGTCAATATAATCAGTATATTTAGTCAATATAATCGGTAAATTAATTATTCAAAATATGTTAAAATCTCATGTTTTCCTAGCCCTAAAATGCTTTCATTTGCTACTTCCCTAGAGAATATGGAAGAACTTGTAGCATTAACTGAAATTCATTCATTTATATGCCTAATAATAGCAAGACCTTGTGATTTTAGCTTGTCACTTCTTTGTGACCATAAGATTTTTTTTTAAAAAAAGCACGGAGCCAAACTATTTGACACCCCTTTTTAGCTTAACTGCTTCAGTTTTTGTCCATCTAGAGAAGGAGGTAGTGTTGCAATAAGTAAATAAATAAATATAAGAAAGGAAAATTTCTTTGGTTAGGGTGGCCTGACATACAGTCAGTCATCAATTAAAATTTGTTGATATTTTCATGTTAAACTAATGTTGTGGGGTAATCTCGAATAGAAAATTCCAAAACTATCCTTTTAATAGAAAAAATATAATAAGTATGGATTTATATGTTGGAAAAGTTGATCAATGGGCATTTGATCAGCTTGTATGAATGTATACATGAAGCCTACATTACATGTATTTTCCCCTTCCCCCTTTTCTTTCTGTCTTTCCCTCCTCCTGCTTGCATTTCTATTTTTAAAAATCCAGTTAAATGTAGACAAAACTATTGTAGGCTGAATCTAATTGTAAGTCTAAACTAAAGTAGACCACTGAATCAATGGGGCTTACATAATTGTTGACTTAACAAGTCCCATTCATTCAATGTGTTTGCTTTATTTGGAAGTAACAATTGGATTTAGCCCAGCCATTTTTTTAAGATGTATTTTGTCTGTACACATGCTCATATGATAAGACTGATACTTACCCCATAAGGAAAAATAATTCAGAATTGGAGTTCACCTTGGTTTGATAAGTAAATACTGGTTTGTAAGTTTTCATGCTGGTTCACAATATAATGGCAATATCTTATTTTTTGTGCTGCTCATCCTATTAGCATTTAGATCTTCAAGGGAAGCTTTGCAGTGCTTTGTTCTGAAGTCTGAATTCAAAATGTTACCTTCTGAACTACTAGAATCCCTCAGTTAACATGGTCACTGACCAGGTTTGTTAGGAGATTCTGGGAGGTTGTCCAAAAACAGGTAGCATTTTCGACCTTGCTTGTCTACAGGCTTCCTTTAAAGATCCAAATGTATGGTGTGCTTGAGGACGGGAAACATATAGAAAAAGTGTTCCTATTATGCTGCGTTCTGATATGAGCATTTATGAACTGGTTGATGCTTGAATTGGTCTTATTTCTGCTTCTGTGGCTGTAACATATCTGCACCTGGAATCTGCCTGTACATACAAGTCAGGCTTGGCTTTCAGTGAAAGCTTTAGATCTCTAGCATGAAGGGTTGCACAGCTTATATTTTTTTTCTAAGCATCTTCTGCCACTGAGACATGATGACTCTGCTTTTTGATCAAAGACCATTGTGAACATCTTAAAGAGGAGGACATTAGAAATGTATAGAAATGGGTCTTATACAGGCTCAAAGCGTTATATTGCATGCATTCCTATCAAGTGAGATAGAACACCAACATTGTTCTGTAGTATTTGGATTATCAAAACTGCAGGAAGAAAGAGTATTTCTTTAGAAACCTGTCATGAATAGGAAAACTATTTCTTAAAATATTCTCTCTCTCTCTCTCTCTCTCTCTCTCTCTCTCTCTCTCTCGTTACTAAAACTGTACTTTGCATGTAAACACATCACAATTTGAAGTCGAGTGGCTTTTTTGTTTAATTTAAACTTAAATGTTGAGAACTCAGAGAAGCTCATTCATTGGGATATCTCTGCAGGTTGGATAAGAATCTATCCCCTGTGATAGCTTCCTCCACCCCCTTTTAAAGAACTGCACAAAAGAATAGTTTAGTATGAATGAATTATCTGCTACTTTGCAAAAATCATATAGAAATGAGCACCAATCAATCAATACCCATGAGACCACAAAAAAACCCCATAAAAGATAGATCAGAAGATATATTTTAGCAAAAAAGAAAAAAAGAAAAGAAAGGGGGGTCTTAAGTGCAGTTGTCTGACACTATGAACTCCAATCAATGTGTCAGTATTTTGGAATTTGAAAGGAAATGGGGATCAGACCTGACAATCCAGAGCTGAAATTTGATGCCCTGGTCTTTTTGATAAACTGACAGGCAGTGAAAATTGCACATGTCTTCAGGGAATCAGGAGAAAAAGAGTTTTGTAGGAAGTCTGCTTATGATTCACAAAGGCATGTACTTTATCAGAATGAACTTCTTTCACATTCTGGTAAATTATTTTCTTTCAGAATCATGGCTTTTTGTACTTTCTAAGCTGTTCCATGCACATGTGCAGAATAGCATGCTTTTTGTGCATCTCGATTTTGCTGACTTGTTCTCGAAATAAGTAAATGATAGCTAATATGCAAGAATAACATAAAAGGGGGTTGGGAACTTAGTGGATGAAATAAGAAACTTAAGTGAATGGGGCAAGTCTTGCAAGTAACTAGTTGCACACAAGTAGCTAGTTGCACTCCAATGTCCAGAGTGGGATGTGCTGTGGACGGAGAATATGGGCCAGTTTACATGATCACCAGAAATGTGGTAATGTTTTCATGGCTTATACAATTTCCAGTTGCTGAAGGAGTGTTCAGTTTGAATATTTGCTCATGATGTTATATCAGAGAGTATTTAAAAAGCATTTTCACGTACTAGCAATAGCAAGGAAAGAACAGCATATACCCTTGGAGCTTTTTTGCATGCACTCTTGTAGCTGTAACCGTTGCTTCTGTCAACTACAACATTTTTACTAAATTATGATATAATTGATAGCATAATATTACTGCAGTTGTCCAAAACCAGTTGTGAATACAGAGCAAATTTCCCACAGTATGGTAAATCTATTTCATAAAAAAAAAACACAATAAGAAAATGTATCAAAACTTGATTAGGATAACTGACTACCTCAGGAGTTTCACAGAGATTTGTATACCTCCCAGGCAAAGAGAACAGATTCTATGATTTTCCATAGCTGATATTATCCCAGTAAAGGGTTAATACCAGAATGAAACCGTAATCAGTAACAATATCTAGCAATTTATCTGGGCATCTGATTATAAGTGCCCTCATTGTTCAAATAATTCCAAGCAACTTCAGAACTTGTTAATTCTGTACAAGTTCCATTTATTTACATCATTTCTAGGTTCCATATGAAAAATATGAAATTCAAAATATATCACATACAGTTTTGCAGTTGTGAAGAAAAAATGGTAGGCATGTATAATTAAAATCCATTAAAAACAAACTTAAGCTTTGAACAAACATATCTCAGTTGTAAGCTTATAGTTGTGCAAAGAACTTCAGTAATATTTGAATCAAAAATACAAAAGCATTAAAACACAGCAGCTCATAATCTACAAATGTGGAGAATGTATCTCTGGAACACTTCATGCTTCTTAAGAATAAAAACATAACGTATTTATCCATTTATAAGACACCCCAATGTATAAGACAACCCCCACTTTTCTAACCCCAAATTAGAAAATTTGATCACTGATTTCCCCGCCAGTTCCTAAGCCAGGGGCTTAGCAAAAGGAGGGGGAAAGCAGGGAGCAAGGGCTGGAGGATCATTTTGCTCACTGCTTTCTCCCTCCTTTTGCTAAGCCCCGGGCTTAGGAAGTGGGGGGAAAAGCAGCAATCATATTTTCTAATTTGGGGTTAGAAAAGTGAGGGTCAATGCAATGCAACACGTATGCATGTTATTTTCTGCCATGCAACAGTATATATAGGTTTTCCTACTCCTTTCAGGACTCAATTTCTATTAATTATGTGGCCAAAGCCCTGTAAAACAAATGGCATCTTTGTTTTCCTTTTCTCGTGTTTTTTAACAAACGGCTTAAAATAATTTTCATCTTTTTTCTCCTTTTATAGTATTCTGTAAACACTTCTATTTCACAATACCATTTTATTCTAATTTGCTTAATACAAACTTTCATATCTATTTTGTGATATTTCTTTCATAGTTAATATTTTAAGTAAAGCATAATACAAGTGGCAAAATAAAATCTACTTCCATTTATTTTCTGTTGTTTTCTCTGTTCACATAAGTATTGTATTGTTTTCCTTTTTCATTGCAAAAACTGGAATGTAACTCAATGAGCTACTACTGTCATTATCTTATCAGTTACTTGTTCCAAAACAAATGACTGTGTTTTGGTTTTTATAAGGTGTTTTGGTTTTGTATTATAAACTATCTTCACACAACATTTTCCAATTGTACTTTCACTTTTAATGCATCTCTCTGAGGCACATTTTAAAATGCAGTTTTCATTTTTAGGACAATACCTCTGCACCCCATAAATTCAGTTTTTTGAACTCTAACAAATGTGAAAACATGATGCCTCCACTACATCTTGATGTATTCCTATATTTGAAGGGGCGTAATGATTCCTTTGTTTCCTATCTTAGTTTGCTTCATTATTTTGTATTGTTTTCTTTTTCTTTTTCTTTTCTTTTTCTCACCCTGAAGTTTAATAACTCTTTCGTAAAATTATGCTGGCCTGTTATCTGTCATCCTATGTCCCAGACTGTTGATTTTATTTGGGGAGGGTTGTAGGGTTTTGTTTGTTTTCTTTTGATATGTTTTATGTGGTTTTAATATTTTTGGCTGTATATTTCATAATTTTTGTAAGCCGCCCAGATCAGTGGCATGCTCACTAAATGGGCAGGGTATGTATGTATGTATGTATGTATGTATGTATGTATGTATGTATGTATGTATGTATGTATGTATGTATGTATGTATGAATGAATGAATGAATGAATGAATGAATGAATAGAATTTAGGTGAAGTACTCATTCATTTCTTTCTGTTTGCTTTGCCTAGTTGGTTTTCTGATTTTTATTTTGTTTAATGGCTTTAAATATTAGTTTGTTATGTCCTCCCCCTCCAGTCCCCCAAGTATGATGCAAAAGTTTTCTTCACTGCCTGTAGAGAAAAAAATGCTGGACTGTAAAATCTATCTGTTTCCTTTTGTGGGAGGTTAGGCATGTTGTAAGGGGTTGTCTTCTTAGGGGAGTTTGGCCACTAGGAAACATAAAGCTTTAAAAGTTGGCTAGAAATGCCAGAAAGTTTGGCACTGCTTGTATGTTCTTTTATTGGCCATCTTGAAAATAGAGTGCTAAATCATTTAGTGTGTGCAATGCAGCTGCAAAGGTTTCGAGTGGAGGCGTGAGAGAGAATGGAATGCTCTGAGGAGGGATCTTTAATGGGTGATAGAGTGATAGGATTCATGCTACCCAAGCTGACTTCAGTCTAAATAAAAATGAACATGTACTTTCGCTCCACTGGATTAAACTTCTCCAGATCTAACAATCCTTAGCTGCAATTGCTGTGGAAGAATGGCTCACATTACCCTGAATTGTCATGCCAAGGGAAAGGGGGAGGGGCAGGATACACAACACTATTTCTTGAGTGAAGCTGACAAAATGTATGGTGCCAGGGGAAAGCATCCAGTGTTTTGGTGCTGGCTGTTTATCATCCATTAGCCTAGTTGCACAAAGCAGTGGCAGGCTGATGTGAAGATGCCTGAGTGTTGTCAGGCTTCAAAAATCACATCAGGCACTGTGCTCAAGGATCTGAGCCATAAATCAAGCATAGCTGTGTCTGAAATAATTTTCTGCCAAGGCTAATACAGCTGTTTCATCTGTGTGTCATATCAGGTTGTAAGCAGGGCGTTATTGTTTAGGCAGCTGGGAACCTTTCTCTAACTGTGTTCTTTTTTGTCTCAAACATTGCAAAGCATAATCTAAGCAGCATGTTATGTTCTATACAAGCCACTTATGTGGAAGAATCAATAATGGCAAAGTAAGTATTGTGTTATCAAACAGAGAGGAGTGTCATTTGGCTGCTTCTAACACTGTTACATTGTGTGCTGATGTCTCACCAGAGATATAATCCACCTACATGGATTGGAAGCAAGCACAAAAGGCTCTAAGCACTCTCTCCCCTCTTCTTCTTCCCCGCCTTTAACAAATAACTCGAAGGTTGTCTAGTCTCTTGTCTTCTCTCCTTAATGTATATTTTCACCTTGGGGAATAGCTGCCTGTTATTGATTTAGCTAGGAAAAATATAACCCAGAATATATTAAACATGGTGGGTCCTATCTGAACTGGCAGCGCGTGTAAATTTTTAGCTCTTTAGTGGAGGAGAAAGCCTTAGCTGCACTCAGTTTTCATCTTACAGATAGATTTCTTTAAAAAGAAAGACATTGTTATATGACTATTGATTTCTCAGTGTGCGTAGTTGTACCCGTGACGTGTCTTGTTCCGGCTTTTATGAGAATGTCTTTAATGGGCATGAAGAAACGCAGTTACCAGCATCTGCGGCTGAATTTGTTTTCCTTTTCTTTCTTTCTTTCTTCCTTTCTTTTTAATTAAATAACTTCCAGGCTTGCTTGTTAGCCTCCATTCCCCCACACACACACTCAGCTGAGGCAACTATGTGAGCCAATGGTTGTAGTAGTGCATCTGTTGTTTCAATGGTGACTGGCTTGACAAGTGAAAAATAGATACCTGTCATATGACAAGCTTTCAAATATAAATCTTGTTAGCATTTGCTCTAGAATATGAAAAGAAGTTGCAAGGGCAGAAGAAAGAAAGATACAAAGATTTGGGGGAAATAACTAAGAGAGGCAATAGTCTTGCAGAACTGGGAGGGCTGATGGGGCATGTTGTCAGGAACTCCAGAAATTGAACCAGGAGCCTCATGGCTTTGAGGCTGGAACATTGCCTGCTGAGTTACTGAGGGCTGCCCATGTCTAGGCTTCAGAGTCACTCTCTGGCAGAGAATTGTGGCACCCAGTAAGTGACTGTGACCCATGGGCTATATGTGGATGGGGTAGGAGGCTTGTGTTTCTCTTTCCTAGCCAACAAGACACTATGCTGCAGCTGTACCCAAGATCAACTCTTTGTTCAAGCTTCGAAGAAAAGTTCTCAGTTCGTGGTCTCTGAAATTAACATCACCAGTTGCCCCCTATCTGACTTGGCTTGTAATTTTGCTTGCTGTTCCAAAGAATGCTTCATTATACCTAACAACCCCGCTTTGAAAATAAGTTTCACTAATATTTAGTAGGCTAGTTGCTCCTCACAGATATATATTTTGCTTAGGAAAACCAACAGTTTTAAAGAAAGATTTGCATAGTGGGATAACATTATCCAGGCCCATGTAAACTTATTTGTTTTCTTTAATCCCATTGTCATTTTTATTCAAATATATTTTCCAAATTTTTTGAGGTCTCACATAACTGTTGAATTAGAAGTGATACTAGATGAGTGTACAATGGTGTTCAATTATATGAACAATGGGCTCACAACCTTCATGCTCTTGAGAAAGCACAAATCAGTTGTCTGGCTTCATCCATAGTCATATTTCCCAAATGGAAAAGAAGAAGAGAGTGATCTTGAATATCTTCTTTTCCTGGGTATCTAATGAGAATTATTACTTTCCTAAGATGATCAAGTAAGTTGGTATTTGCAGATCTCCCTAGACAGCATCCCTGATAGAAACATGTTGAATCTTCTTTTGTAAGCCTCCAAAAGAAGAGGCTGTGGTCACTCTTCCAAGACCACTTCCAAGCCTTCCATTATCCCTCAATCTGCTTGTGTTAATTAGCCTAGTCTTCATACTTAACATAACTGAGGTGTGTGCATCTGTGAGTATACTAAACCAATTGCCACTCCACAAAAAAATTTAAAAAGGACTACTTTCACGAGATTCCTGTTAAAGAGAATCAAATTAGACATTAGAACTCACATCTTTCAGGAAAAGAATCTGATACTGAATTAATAGGTGACTCACCATCAATATTAGCAACAACTCTGAATCTGATGTTGTTGCTGTCGTCATCATCATAAGTTGCCATCGAGAAATACTTACCCATCCTCCAATCCTGATTTTGGGAAGAACTCTTGGGAAGGGAGGGAGAGCCAAGATAGCAATGGCTGCCACCACTACAAACACACACACACACATACACATGTACACACACCCCGACGCCATGCATGGAAACACTGGCTCCTGCCACCTGCACATTTAAGGATTGTAGCCGGAGGCAGAGTAGGGAGTGTTCTGGGCAGGCACTGGAGGTTGTGTGGCTGGAGGAGTGGGAATCTTCAGGATGGTCATGGTTGGTTTTGCGTTGCAGTTTGGGCACTCAGGCTCAAAAAGTTTCACCATCACTGAAATAGAGATACAAAGATCACTGCCACTACGGTCCGACCTAGTATTTGATCAAGTTCAAAGGAATGCTACAACACATGTCCAGATTGACCTTCTTCCATCTTTACTGGATTTGGTTAAGGATTCATGGCAAAAGCCATCACCTTTACCTGCAACATCCAGAAGCATTGAAAACTGTACAAAATACATGATAAAGAAGCTGATTTCCTGTTAAATATCCTCTAGCTAATGGAAGCCACACTGACAAGAACAAAAGGCCATCAAAATACAACACTAAACAACAGGAAAGGCAGAAAAATGGATATGATTGGCAGGAAAATATGTTCTACAGCAGGACTGGGTATTAGAGTGGCAAATTATCAAGCAGCCATGGTGGCCTACCATCAGTTCCTGTGGGAGAAAATCCATCACCTTAGAAACAGTTTGCCTGATGATTAAAGGACTCTAGGCTTAACATTCCAACAAGAGCTCTTTTCATTCAGCTTGGCATGTGACTGATTGTGCTGCAAAAACATGTCAGCTGCTGTGACACTGGGGTGCTATGCATGGCTACAATCACCTAACATATCTGAAGATTCAAGAACCAGAATTTAAGACTTGCTTCTCAATTGTGAGGGTCTCTTTAATGTGAAAATAGATGACATCATGGACAAACTGTTTAACAAAAGAAACACAAGGGAAAGAATGGGTTTTTACTCTCATTATTAGCAAAAGCAACCTGGAAACATTCATTTCAATATTTATCCAGTAGATATACTTCAGAAAGATGATCATTAACTTCCTCATTGACACAATATTACAGGCAATCAAATCAGCAAAAGAAATACAGATTGAATGCTAATGCAAAAAGCTAGACAAAAATCAACTTGAAAGTACTTTCAGTTTCATTAATACCAAGATCCACAGTCCACTGAGCACCATCAGATCCACAATCCATTGCTAGTGCCATCTCAACAGCTGGTGCACTGTCACTACTGACAAATGGCTCTTGGCCATTGTTGAGAATGGCTAAGCAATAGAATTTATATGCCTGCCATCAACAGGTTACTTCAAATTTAAAACATCATCTCAAGTCCTGGAGGAAGAAAGAACAACACTTCTTCAAAAATAAGTCGTTCAGATAGTTTCAATAGAACTCATGGGAAATGGGTTTTATTCCCTATATTTTACTATCCTCAAGAAAGATGGAGGTTTGAAACCCATTTTGGACCTAAGGGATGTAAACTCTTTCGTAGCAACCTAGAAATTCAGGATGATGACATTAGCAGCAAACATTGAATAAACTGTCTATTAGTGAGTTCATAGTTATTGTTTTCTGAGAATTTGCCTCTTTTGATGTAGATAAAACACATTAATCAAAAAGCAAAGTTCTTTTTAATATTTGTACTGTAAGACTCAATGATGTTTAAAAGGCCTTTCAATTTGTGAGAGCATGCAAACAATGTAATATCATTCATATACATTACACGTGAAACATCATTGCCGTTTCTCTGAGAATTAGGCTTGTAGCCTTCAACACTTTAACTGAGCTGTATCGACAGGCAGTTTAAGGTCAGACAGAAGCATAAAGGATTCGAAGAATCACCTTGAAAAATACCTTTTTAAAAATATAGTTAGAAAAACATTCTGGACTTTCTTTAAGCCTGATTGAATAAAAAGAAATCAATAGAAGTTCCTTATTACCAAAGGATTTCCTAATGTAGCTTCTCTGTTGGTATATTCACAGCTGTATTTGAAAAACTGAAAATGTTTTGGGAAATAATGGATGACAGCATCTTGTCAACTGTGGATAAACAGGTGATACGTCAGTAATTTTTAAGGTCAGAACAATCACCAAATTTATGAAAGAAATGGGTTTTCCTTGTGTGAAAAATTCTGGAATAAAATTAGGGTTCGCTAGAGCTTTTTAAAAAAATGTAGACAAGGAAACACTGAGTTTAAGTCAATTTTTCAATCAAAGGAAGTAATAGCAGTAGCAATTAAACATCAAAACTAACTATTCCCAGTAGTAGTTGCTCTATGGATATTCATTGAGTTTGTAGCTGCAGGAGAACTGATCTGTAAGTTTCAGGGTTCATTATGTGACCCACTACACTACAGCATTTCTAATGAACTACTGATTTATTGTTTAACAGCACGGTGTGTGTGTGTGCATGAGAGCTAGAGAGAGAGAGAGAGAGAGATGGGTAGCACATTGGGTCAGAAGATGACAAAAGATGCATGTTCTTTATGTTATGCAGACATTAAATTGTGTGATTGCTTTTCCCAGCATTGTGGAGGTTGGTGAGATCTTAATAATCTCACACATTTGCAGTATCCAGTACTTTCTGTTTATTTTTGCCAACTAACTAGCACTTGTCTTAGTCATATTAAACAAAAAGAGTCGGTACTTTTTCAGCCCTGAATCATCAGCTGTTAATACTGCTGTTTGAAAGTCTGTCTATTGGCACCATTAGTTAGATTACACTGGGAAAAGGCACTTAGCTAAGATTTTTTTAAATGCAAAGAAAAATGTAGATCTTTCATATACGTAGGTTTGGTTTATTTTGCCACAAGGCAGTTTGCATTTTTAGAGGACAGAATCTATAAGTGTCTGAAATAGTGTTCATAAATAGAAAAGTCTTTGATCCTGCCTGGAAAGCTGGAGAGTTGCAAGGAAGCACATGTCATGCTGAAAAGTTGAAATAAAAGCAGCAAGGAGGCACAGCACATTTTTGGCTAAGTTAGATGAATACAGTAGTGATCTTCCAGGGTTCGTTCAATTTCCTTGAATGATTAACCTTTCAGAATCTACTGTACATTAATTGTTTGCAGTTTTGGTACAGCAGTATGAATTGAATGTAAAATCACATACCCCAAATTAGGAATTTTATTATTTTTAGATAAAACACACTGCTCTAATGGAGGGCTGTGTGGGTTTTTTATCGGACAATCTTTGTGTTATTAGGCCTTCTATTCATTTATCTTAACTAGCGAGAAGAACATTATGCTTCTTCAGAGACACATTCCGGGCATATGGAATGAACAGATGTGGGTTTTCTTATCCAAATGGCAATAGCTTATCCTATTTTATGTTTAACTGTGGTGTGTCCTTGTGGGTTATTTTAAAACTGCTGGTTCAGTATGTTAGTGCTGAATTAGAAGTAACCAAATAAGTATTCTAAATAAACCAGTATGATTCTTGGAGTGCTTTGTATAAGCATCTCTTCTGCAGGTCATGCCACTTTGTTTGAGAGGTGATGTGACAGTTATTTTCAGATCAAGGGCTATCACATGGCATACATGGCAAACAGAGGATTGCTTTTTGTAATTCTGCAGGGTAAGACCTAAATTGGTGGGATCAAATTATAAGAAAGAAGGTTTCAGCAAAATATTCAGAAGAACCTTCTGACTGTAAAAGATGTTTGGCAGTAGAATGGATTGCCTTGGAAGTGGTGAACTTTCCTTTGTTGGAAGTGGTTAAACGGAGATTGTATGGCCATCTGTCATGGATACATTAGCAGTGGATTCTCTCCTAAGGTGTCCAAGTCCCAAGTTTAATCCCAAACTTTTAGGGGAATAGCTAGGAAGAAAATCATTCCTGAAAACCTGGAGAGCTGCTGTAAGAGTTGACAATCCTGGGCTGCATGGACCAATGACTCAGCATAAGACAGATTCTAATATATGTTCTAGAATCTAATGTATGTTTCTTGCAGCCCAGTAACAATATCACTGTGATGATCAGAACACATGGAATATGGAAGTAATGAATTATCATTAATTCCTGAGCTAAAGCCAAGTCTAAAAATGTCAATTGAACCAAAATCCAAAAGACAAATCATATTGTATCATGTCATATCACCAGAATAATGGGGCCTTATAAGGCCATTGAGTCCAACCCCTTGTTCTGTGTAGGAATACAAATCAAAGCATATCTGACAGATGGCTATATTACTTTCTCTTGAATGCCTCCAGTGTTGGAGTGCTCATTACCTCCCACCTCCCAAGGTAATTGGTTCCATTGTCATATTGATTTAAAAGTTTTCCTGATACTCAGTCAAAATCTGGCTTCCTGTAACATGAGCCCATTATTACATAAAAGTTGACCAATCCCAGTCAAACAGACTGAATAGGCCCAAACAACCTACTGGGTTTAACTTCTAAGTAAAAACTTTAATAAATCAATAAAAGATCAAGCTTCCAAAAGGAAAGGTTCCAGCCGCCTGATGGCCATTGAACAACGGCCTGGATTTGGCACCACTGGCTTTTGCCCGCCAGACCGGATGGGCGCAAGACAAGCTTTCAAACTCGTCAGTTGAGTGGGCGGGGGAGCACAGGTATTTAAGAACGAGCTCCCCCGCATTTTGCCTGCTTGCCTTTTCAGGCACGCCGCCCGCCGGCTCTATTTTTAGTGTGATTCGTTGGTTGCCATTATGGGGCCGGATAGGAATTTTTGACCTTCATCCTGATTGGCTGTTGGATGGGGGGATTTTTCGCCTATCCCACACTAGAGAGGGGTTGTTGGCAACTTGGGTATCTTCCGGTCACACTGGCGGGTAATGCGGAAAAACAGGTGTTTCGGTGTGTCCCATTTGTAATTCAGGTAAGCCAGCAGCGCATCCGACCTCCCGGCTCTGCGGATCGTGCAATTACAGGGCCGGTTCGGGAAGGATGCGCTGGGCCACTTCCGGACCAAGAGTCATCAAATAAAGATGGCTTGAGGTCTGGAGGTGTTTATTAGTGGCACGCCGGGTTCCTGCTGTCTGTGAGACAGCGGGAATCTGGGGCCAGGGACTCGCCCAATGGATAAGCAAGGGGTATTGGTTACCCCTACCTGTTACCATTTCCGCACTACTGCAGGCCCCTTTTATTGAGCCAATTGATGATTAACTTGAAAATCTTGAAATAAAGTGTGGCCCATATTTTAATTCCAATACTGTTGTCTCGCGTCTTTATTCCGGGCTTGGGTGGGCAAACATGTCCTGTCATTTTCAGGATACAAACAGTATACTAAGCGCATTGCATACGGCAATATACACTCAATGTGATTGCATCACACAGCATAGCATAATCAACTTACTGCTGTCCTAATGAGGTCAATTATAGGAAGCCATGAATCACTAAGTCTTTGCCCTTCTTCAAGGTTTAGCACATTACTTCTCACTCATATCTCTAAAAGAGACTTAAATCAAATGTGCATCTGTCCTTTGGCTACCATTGAATCCCTCCCAGATTAAAATCACGGAAAAGTTTTTTCAGAACATCTGTGAATCTTGAAGAAACAACAGAGAATGTCAGCACCAAGAACTTTCCCACCTCTTAAAATGGATGCCCAGGAAAGTCTAGGCCCCAGTCACACCAAAAACTGGATTGCTTGAAAGTAGACAATGCAGTGGAGTTCACAGAACCAAACTGAACCTAAGAAAACAAGTTTTTTCACTGATGTGGTCCTTTACAAGAGTGTAGAGGAACAGGATGGTTCGCAGCTGTGGCAATGTTCTTATGCCCCTCGATATGCACTGTGGAAGGTTTGATGTTAGCTGCCCCAAATGATGTTGCCTGTTGTTGAATGAAAATTATCTGATCTATTTCTTAATTGTACTGTGGTGCTTCTGACACAAATAAAGAAAGAGGAACTAGGTTGAAATTGTACTTCCTGAAAGCAAAAGAAACAAGGGATAAAAATTAGCAAGTACAGAAGATGTATTTTAATGAGCTAGTTCCCTAGCTGTTCTGAACTGAACAGTGGTTCTCTGGGAGAAACAGCAACAATTAAAATGAACTGGCATTTTAAATTAATGTATTAATACTTTTTCTAAATATATTTCTATAAACTCAAAGGAAAGCAGCTGAAATTCATCAAAGCATCTGCTGAGATACGAGGTTAACAATTTTAAAGAGGCCTAAAAAACTTCCTAACAGAAACATTCTTGTTGGTGTTCAGCATAAATTGGGCAATGGAGGGCAGTGGGGACTCTGCTGCAGGCTGCACTTCAGGGTGGTGTCCATGCTTGACAGCATGTGCCATGGTTTCCTTTCTTATCCAGTGAAATTGATTAATCCTGTGTGTGTCTCGTGCCATTCTAGTGAGTGCAAAAATATGGAGCATGTTGTGCCCAGTATTACACAGATTCAGGGGAACAACTGCATTATCACATATTCTGTTATGCAGCTCAGCAAGCATCACAGCAACAATGGCTTCTCATGTAAAACAGAATTAAATCTGCACCTACCATTCAGATGAGATGTAGAAAATCAATTCTCTCAAGATGGAATCACATGGCCAGGCATTTTGGAGTCATTTGTTTGTTTGCTTGTTTGTGGTTGAAGGATGGCTTTGTCATGGGATCCAACACAGATTTCTGTTAAAGTTATGCCTTCAGTAAGTGTTACTGAGCAGACCTGCTACACCACAGTTGACAGAGGGAGATGTGTTGTTGGGGGTATTTTCAGTGAGCAGTAATGATTGCTATAAAAATAAACATATTTTTCTGTTAATGTTAAAAAAAATCTGGCTTTGCAAAAATGCATGAAGGGTCATGTTAACCATGCAACCTTGGTATTAAAAATGAATACAGACTACAGCCTTATTTCTTATGATGCTATGCCTATGTAGACCTCACTGATAAACAAGAATAATTGATTCACTTCTGTTTGACAGTAACCACCTACACAGTCTGTTTGTCACAGACAAACACTTTTCATCTGCTCTAGTTCATAAAGTTACCATCTTGAAGAAACAGTGAAGACGGATATACTGTAGATATTCCTGAAATAGCAGGAGCCACACTCTGCTGGTCACCTGGTGACAGAAGGAGACAGTGATGGCAGAACTGGATACAAGGCCACCTAATACATTTATTTAGACGAGGCTCACTTGCAGCATATTTAGCTGCAAGTACTCAGGGAAGTGGAAATAGGTTTTTAAAGCAAGAACAATTAACATTTATACTTTAGATATAACAAAATTCAGGAATTTGAATAGAAGGGAAATATACTTCACAAATTCTGCAAAAGAAACACAGAGAGAAGATTACCTTTATATTGCGCTAACTTCTCAGCACAGTGTTAAGGTTGGTGTCTCCACTTATGCCATACTGACCCATACAAGTCCTGCTGGAAGTAGAATCCTGAAAGGGGAAACTACTAGCACTATAAGAAACCTTAATAGCAATATGATGTTCCATAGTTATAGTTTGTTTTGATTCTATAATTTGTTAACAGCCCAGAATAGTGCACTGCTCTAAATGGGTTGTTATATAAATTAATGAAATAAATAATGGAATGGTCAGGCAGGGCTAATCTGTATTTTTCCCAGACTAAGCAAAAGGCCCTATGATGGCCAGGAGGGCTTTTGAAAATATTAATAAAAGCAGATAGCCTTTCTAGGAAGGACTAGATTTTTAGCAAGTAGTTTATTATTTGAAATCCTATGTGATATTTATGTTGATACACTGATTCCATGACCTGTTAATCAAAGAAGGAATGTGGTTTTAAAAGGAGTAACTAGAAAGCTTCATCCATGATTGTCTGTTGTGAAAATAAAGTTCTGTTTCAGTTCTAGACTATGCCTCATTTTACATTCATACACAGCTCAGGACATAAGTTGCATCCTTTAAACAAAAAATGACATAAACTCTGGCTTAAATGTTACACTACCAACAAAATTCATGGAACGTTTAGATATTTGGTCATCAACCTTGCATGTCAGTGAGGAGGTATTGTATCCTTTGCCCCAAACCTTTCTGAGAGACTTGCTGGAAAAGAAAACGAGTCTCTCAGGCATCAGAATTTTGCTGAAAAAAGTTTTTCTATTTCTGAGCAGAAAAGGATGCTTCCAGTTTGTTTGTTTGTTTTTTGTTTTTTGTAGGTATTTGGAAGAAATAGAGAATACATTTTAGTGGCAAATAACTGTATCAAAACTGTAAGCTTATTCCAGAAGACAGACTTTGATTCCCTTTGGATGCCTAGATTATGGAAGGGTTCCCAAAATTTTAAAGACAACATTATATGGTGGTTTGAGTATAATGTATGGGGAGAAATTGTCATGTACTATCCCAGTTTCTAAAATCCAGTGATTTTTGAAATGCACTACAGAAATTGTTACAAAATGTGTAAGATAGTACAGAAAACTTGCTGTTTCTATGTATTTCTTGTATAGTATTCCTATAGCAAATGAGGTTTTGTCTAGACAATGTGATTAAAAGCCAGTAAGACAGGTCTCTCAAGAGACCAGTAGATTTTTATGTACTATGGGACATATTTGCCCAGATATGATTTAGTAGCTAGATTGCTTACTAATGTAGTAGAAAATTATTTTGTCTTCCTTCCTTCTACTGTTGCCGAGGCAGGAATGGAGAATTCTGCCATATATACTACTTTTTAAAATCCACATTCTTGCTTATGTCAAATGATACATGAAAGTGATTCCTGAAAGGACAGAACTATTTGCAGTATGAAGATAAGTGTGTGTATCAGAAAAGCATCAGAAAGAATAAATCAAACAGAGGAGACAAGAGATGGAACTGTGGAGCTAACCTGGTAAACTGCCCACTGCCACTCATCTTCTTGGTCTAATCTGCACCAGGAGGGCAAGCCAAGTGAAGGCTAGTACTCTTTCTCTTTGCTGTTGCCACTGCTTGGAGAAAAAAGAGGCAGAAACGACAAGGAGCAGATTAAGGAGCTGTGAGGGTCAGCAGGGAACCCTTTATGATACGCTGTGTGCTTTGGCAGATGTCCATGAATGCTAACCTGATACTAGCCACACATTTCTTCCTCCAATATACCTAACACGGTTTATTTTGCAGTATATGGTGTTGAAAGTAGTATCTGCAGTTATGCACACAATTTTGGAAGGGTATTTGTTAATAAAAGGAGTAGAAAAGGAGTTTCAAAAGACAATAGACAATGTACTCCAGTGCTCAGCTGAAGCTTTTTTTTATGGAGAGGGAGAAAAGTTGAAAATCATATTGGAAGGCAGATGCGTATTTGATTTGGTACAGAGCTTGGTATTCACAGTACAGTACTTTTAATCAGTTACACTTATACTGGCAAATCCTCCTGATTCAGGTTCTAATGACAATTTAAAAAAACTCTTTGCTGTAGATTTTCTTAAAACTATATATGTTCCATTTGTATGTTCTTTAAAACACACACACACAACCTGAATGCTACAAACCAATGCACTTGGTACAAAACACAATGCCATCTTATTACCTTATTGTTACCCAAACACCCACAACAGAAAAAAAACACTGTTATCTAACTGTGTGAAGGTACCTAACTATGTGAGGATTGTGCAATAAGTTAAATGTATATTTCCTCCTTTTATCTGTTCTGGCAAGCTTACAATAGATAGTCTTTTCATTTTAAGGGAGTTAGCTTTCTAATCTCCTTCATGGATTGCTGCCTTGTCGTGGCGAAGGGGCTTGAGTAACTCAGAGAAGCTATGGGCTATGCCGTGCAGGGACACCCAAGACGGACAGGACATAGTGGAGAGTTCCGACTAAACGCAATCCACCTGGAGTAGGAAATGGCAAGCCACTCCAGTATCTTTGCCAAGAACGCCCCATGATCAGAAACAAAAGGCTAAAAGATATGACGCTGGAAGATGGGCCCCTCAGGTCGAAAGGCGTCCAACATGCTACTGAGGAAGAGCGGAGGACAAGTACAAGTAGCTCCAGAGCTAATGAAGTGGTTGGGCCAAAGCCAAAAGGACGCTCAGCTGTGGACGTGCCTGGAAGTGAAAGGAAAGTCCAATGCTGTAAAGAAAAATACTGCATAGGAACCTGGAATGTAAGATCTATGAACCTTGGGAAGCTGGAGGTGGTCAAACAGGAGATGGCAAGAATAAACATCGACATCCTGGGCATCAGTGAACTAAAATGGACAGGAATGGGCGAATTCAGCTCAGATGATTATCGTATCTACTACTGTGGGCAAGAACCCCGTAGAAGGAATGGAGTAGCCCTCATAGTCAACAAAAGAGTGGGAAAAGCTGTAATGGGATACAATCTCAAAAATGATAGAATGATGTCAATACGAATCCAAGGCAGACCATTCAACATCACAATAATCCAAGTTTATGCACCAACCAGCATTGCTGAGGAGACTGAAATTGAACAATTCTATGAAGATTTACAACACCTTCTAGAACTGACACCAAAGAAAGATGTTCTTCTCATTCTAGGGGACTGGAATGCTAAAGTAGGGAGCCAAGAGATAAAAGGAACAACAGGGAAGTTTGGCCTTGGAGTTCAGAACGAAGCAGGACAAAGGCTAATAGAGTTTTGTCAAGAGAATAAGCTGGTCATCACAAACACTCTTTTCCAACAACACAAGAGGCGACTCTATACATGGAAATCACCAGATGGGCAATATCGAAATCAGATTGATTATATTCTCTGCAGCCAAAGATGGAGAAGCTCTATACAGTCAGCAAAAACAAGACCTGGAGCTGACTGCGGTTCTGATCATCAGCTTCTCATAGCAAAATTCAAGCTTAGACTGAAGAGAGTAGGAAAAACCACTGGGCCACTCAGGTATAATCTAAACCAAATCCCTTATGAATACACAGTGGAAGTAAAGAACAGATTTAAGGAACTAGATTTGGTGGACAGAGTGCCTGAAGAACTTTGGATAGAGGCTCGTAACATTGTCCAGGAGGCAGCAATGAAAACCATCCCAAAGAAAAGGAAATGCAAGAAAGCAAAGTGGCTGTCCAACGAGGCCTTAGAAATAGCAGAGAGGAGAAGGGAAGCAAAATGCAAGGGAGATAGGGAAAGTTACAGAAAATTGAATGCAGACTTCCAAAGAATAGCAAGGAGAGACAAGAGGGCCTTCTTAAATGAACAATGCAAAGAAATAGAGGAAGATAACAGAAAAGGAAAGACCAGAGATCTGTTCAGGAAAATTGGAGATATTAGAGGAACATTTTGCGCAAAGATGAACATGATAAAAGACAAAAATGGGAAGGACCTAACAGAAGCAGAAGACGTCAAGAAGAGGTGGCAAGAATACACAGAGGAATTATATCAGAAAGATTTGGATATCCCGGACAACCCAGACAATGTAGTTGCTGACCTTGAGCCAGACATCCTGGAGAGCGAAGTCAAGTGGGCCTTAGAAAGCCTGGCTAACAACAAGGCCAGTGGAGGTGATGGCATCCCAGTTGAACTATTTAAAATCTTGAAAGATGATGCTGTTAAGGTGCTACATTCAATATGCCAGCAAGTTTGGAAAACTCAACAGTGGCCAGAGGATTGGAAAAGATCAGTCTACATCCCAATCCCAAAGAAAGGCAGTGCCAAAGAATGCTCCAACTACCGTACAATTGCACTCATTTCACACGCTAGCAAGGTTATGCTCAAAATCCTGCAAGGTAGGCTTCAGCAGTATGTGGACCGAGAACTCCCAGAAGTACAAGCTGGATTCCGAAGAGGCAGAGGAACTCGAGACCAAATTGCTAACTTGCGCTGGATTATGGAAAAAGCCAGAGAATTCCAGAAAAATATCTACTTCTGCTTCATTGATTATGCGAAAGCCTTTGACTGTGTGGACCACAGCAAACTATGGCAAGTTCTTAAAGAAATGGGAGTGCCTGACCACTTTATCTGTCTCCTGAGAAACCTATATGTGGGACAGGAAGCAACAGTTAGAACTGGTCATGGAACAACTGAGTGGTTCAAAATTGGGAAAGGAGTACGGCAAGGCTGTATATTGTCTCCCTGCTTATTTAACTTATATGCGGAATACATCATGCGGAAGGCTGGACTGGAAGAAACCCAAGCCGGAATTAAGATTGCCGGAAGAAATATCAACAACCTCCGATATGCAGATGATACCACTCTGATGGCAGAAAGTGAGGAGGAATTAAAGAACCTTGTAATGAGAGTGAAAGAGGAGAGTGCAAAAAACGGTCTGAAACTCAACATCAAAAAAACTAAGATCATGGCCACTGGTCCCATCACCTCCTGGGAAATAGCAGGGGAATATATGGAGGCAGTGTCAAATTTTATCTTCCTGGGCTCCATGATCACTGCAGATGGAGACAGCAGCCCTGAAATTAAAAGACGCCTGCTTCTTGGGAGGAAAGCGATGACAAATCTTGACAGCATCTTGAAAAGCAGAGACATCACCTTGCCAACAAAAGTCCGAATAGTCAAAGCTATGGTTTTTCCTGTTGTGATGTATGGAAGTGAGAGCTGGACCATAAAGAAAGCAGACCGCCGAAGAATTGATGCCTTTGAACTGTGGTGCTGGAGGAGGCTCTTAAGAATCCCCTGGACTGCAAGGAGAACAAACCTATCAGTTCTAAAGGAAATCAACCCTGAGTGCTCACTGGAAGGACAGATCCTGAAGCTGAGGCTCCAGTACTTTGGCCATCTCATGAGAAGAAAAGAGTCCTTGGAAAAAACCTTGATGTTAGGAAGGTGTGATGGCAAGAGGAGAAGGGGACGACCGAGGATGAGATGGCTGGACAGTGTCTGCGAAGCAACCAACATGAACCTGACACAACTCCGGGAGGCAGTAGAAGACAGAAGGGCCTGGCGTGCTCTGGTCCATGGGGTCACGAAGAGTCGGACACGACTAAATGACTAAACACACACACACAGCTTTCTAATAATATTAACTGTATTATCAGGTTTGGCCCTGACATTTTTGTCCAACATTTAAGGAAGCTACCCCACAACTAGAAAAGTAACTAAAATATTTAAGTTTCACTGCAAAATAATGAGGTTATCCCTTGTAGGTTATAGGCATAATGGAGTTATACCTTTGTTACTGGGAAAATGAGTTAATCTGCAAATAACTGGTTGCTTCCAAGCTCTTAATCATTTAATCATTTAAGCTAGAGGCCTACTAAAAAGACAGAAACAGAGCACCAGTTTTGTTTCCTGAAAGTGTTAAGTCAGGACTGTATTGGAACCCATTGAGAGTATGTGTACATCCATGCAGCCTTGTAAGAAAAGGGGTGAAGGCTTTTGTAACAATTGCATAAAAAGCAGCAGGATGTGAGCAAGATATAACTGAGCTGGAACTTTCATGCAGAATTCAAATCCTAGCTTAGGAAACACCCTCATTTCACTCATATGAGAACAGAACAGCATTCATTGTTGGCAATAATGTAGCTCCGTATTCATTTCTCTTTCATTAGCTGTCATTTTGCTGCACTCCCGTAACAAATATCTAAATAGCAGCAGAGAAAAGAACTGCCACATCAGACAAATGCTGCCTGTGTCACAAAAGTTCTCCTTGAAAAGGAGACAGACATTCCAGTTGGAGCAGTTGTAGAAAAAAGAAAAGGGAGGTGGTAAGAGAATGAGAGACTTAATTCTCTATCTTTTCTCCCCAGAAAATAAACATTTGATTTCAAAGAGATTGTGGCAATCAGAAATTTAGCTAGATTTTAAAGATTGGGTTAAAAGGAAACTTCAGGAGGGGCAACTGCTTCAGGGCCTCTGGACAAGTTTTGTGACTTCAGATTAATTTCACAGCTCTGAAATGTTTTGATTCTTTTATTCTGTCTCCTGAGGCTGTAGAAAAGAATGAGCAACAGGAAAAAATGATTCTTGACAAAGTATTATCAAATGCATTGTTTTACGAAGGGTGGAGTGTTGAGAATTAAATACTTGTTTACTTAATTAACGGCCCTCTTTTTGACTGACTGATTGGCGAACAGATGACAGATATTCCACTGCCACAATATGGATTATATTTGATGGATATTTGAGAGTTAATTTATAACTCATTTCCTGACCAGAAGAAGAAGAAGAAGAAGAAGAAGAAGAAGCAAAGTCAATATGCATATTTATTGTTGCAGGAAAGTATTCTTTGCCTGATTGCTTGCAACAATGAAAGTAGCCCACACATCTTTCACTAAGAACAATGAGATTAAAATCTAATATTTATTTCTTTTAAGAAAGAGTTAATTATGTTGTATGAAGAATGGTATAATTATTTGAATCAGTGGTGAGATTTCTGAGCTGATATTTTTCACTTTCTTTTCATTAAACAAAACTAGGTGTACAATTCTGGTTTTCACCGCAATAAAATAGTGAAAAGAATGTAATACAATGTAATATTTAATTGCCTTTATATGTATGTTATAGATTTTTATTTACTAGTTTTCAACAATACAGTGTAAAATAAGCTGATCAGATCACAAGGACATTCTGAGAAGCATCCCAGAAGCATAATTAACTTCCTGCTTCTTAGTTTTTCCCTGAAATTTCAATTAGCTTTAGTTCTTTTTGCTACCTGTCCCCATGTGCCCTAAACGGCTGCTGAGTTTTGGCGCTGTACTGCTTAGCAGCTGCTGCATTCTGTTGAAGAAAACAACTCAATTTCAATGTGATGTGGAATGACTCTTTCCTAAGTTTATGTAATGTGTTTTGGAGACATAACTTCACCCTTGAACAAAGATCTTTTTACAGGGTATGCCATTCAGACTGGCTCAAAAGTTATTTCCTTGCCCCAGAGTTAGGGTTTTGTGAAGAGATTTGGGCCTTAAAAAAGGCCACAACACCTTCACCAAAGTCCAGCACCCAGCGTTCTCTGGGAAATAATTACGCTAGGATGACACTGATAAATACATTAGTAGTAATTCCCCCCCCCCCCAGAAGTACTCATGTTACTTTGTTGGAACAAAAACAACATAGAGCTTTTGGCACCTTTAAAACTAACAGGCTTTATTTGACATCAGGTTTTGTGGACATCACCCACTTCTCCAGATACATGGAGAACAATATTCAAGCTACAGGCACTCAGTGTGCTGCTGCAAAAGTCATTTATACTGTATACAATTGGGTAATAATATAGACAAACATGAAAAGATAGGCTGATTAATAATGATTAATATTAATATTTTGTTCCCCCCTACCCCACCTAAAAGCTTTAAGAACAGTTTTCTGCTCCTGGGCCATGGAAGGATTCCATAAGAATCACTCTCTCCCTATCAGAAAAACAAACAAGTGCCCACATAGGCACTTCTTGTTCAATTATCTTCTTTCAAAAATTGCTGTTCTAATAACTGCTGTGGCTAGCGTGGCCCTTAGTGGGATTGGGTGCTTGAATTTGTCCTCCAAACCCTTAGACCTTGCCTGCCCATGATGCAATCCAAAAGAGATAAGAGTTGAACATGATGTATTTGTGTTCGACTATTTGTTTTTCAAACCTGTTTCTGAAGTTCTTTTGGTCCAGGACAGCTACCTTGCTTGAGGTCAGAGACAAATTCTCTTTTTATATGCCATATTGTTGTTGCTTTGTGTCATCAACTTGCTTCCAGTTTATGGGAATCTTATGAATTAGTGACTTCCAGAAGTCCTGTTATCTACTGCCCTGCTCATCTCTTGCAAACCCAGGACTGTGGTTTCCTTTATTGAGTCAGTCATACTCTTGGCCTTACTCTTTTCCTGTTGCCTTCAACATTTCCCATCATGATTGTTTTTTCCAGTGAGTTCTGTCTTCTCATTGCATGCCTAAAGTACACTATCCTCAGTTTAGTTATTTTTACTTCTAGTGGGAGAGTTCAGGCTTAATCCTGGTCTAGAACTTGTATGCCATGGCAATGAGGTTATCACCATCACTTGGCTGCTGCAATTATCACTCCTGTCATAAGCAGCTGTCTAGGGATATTGTTGAATCTAAATAACAGCTGTAAAGATTGAAGTTACTCCCAGAGCTGTCCCATTACTGTATGGTATAACAAGCCATCTTTGGCCTTCTGGTGACCAATTCTCTAAAAAGAAGTAACAGGAGTTTCAGGGTTTATATGCTTCCTGCAGAAAGTTGCCTTATTTACTGTGCATAAAGACTTGTAATGTACTTTATGGATGACTATTACCTCTCTAGCAAGATGCAAGTTGAGTAAATCATTGCTCAGTCTAAAGAGTGGAGACGTTAGTTTTTTGAATTTTGGTGGTGATTCTGTGAGTTGGTGTTGCAGACAAGAAAGAGAACTTTTAAAAGGCTCTAGTTCAACCTGTGCCTTTTTGTGTTCTTTCCATGCCTATACTGAGTGCTTGCTCTACTCCTAATCTCCACGTAGTTAAGAGGAATGTCAGCAAGTCTTGAGAACCTAAGAATCTGGGGAACATGAAATACAAAATTCGGCTGCTGGACAATTCTATGCTTTGTGGATGCCTGAGAAGTTGGCTGAACAGCCAGGGATCAGTGTGAAAACTAGTAGCTCACACCTTCAATGTATCTCCTGTTCTGGAACATTTCAAAGAAAGAGCTTCCAGGCATGTCTTTTATCATAGGGCTTATCAAAGCTGCCCCACAAGCATTCTAATGCCTTAACTGTAACCTCTGACTTGAAAGGAATCAGTCCTCTTCCTGCTCAGAGAGTTATGCAGATTTGGTGGTGGGAATGGAAGCATGTCGGGAAGTTGCCTTTTGTCCTGACTGAACATGAAAGGGACTTAAGATGTTGTTGGCAACAGGTTTGTAATGGCATATTTGCTTGTACAAAAAGGCTTAGGAAAAACTAATTAGTCTAGCATTTCTGTGACCAGAAAACTGCCTTCGTCTGTTTGTTGTCCTGGGAAACTGCGCTGGGAGAATGCACTTTGTGCATGTCCCAGAGCTACACTATATTTCCACTAAGATGTATTAGATAGGTTAATGAGATTTTATTATTTTCTGGTGTGTTTTCTTCTTGAATGCTGTTAAGTCTGTCTCTATGTTTGCTCCTGCATTTTGAAAAATCTTTTCTTCTAACCGTTTTAAACTTTTGCCCTTTTGAATAGTCCCCCCCTTTATTTTAAAATAAACCATAAATATTCTTTCAAGCAACTGTCTGGATTTTTGAATGAGAAGGTTTGTAGTACTGTACTAAAACCAGTGCTCACCTTGATCAGCTACTTCATATTTTTGTGCTTATAGGTAGAAGTGATGGCAGCTACCTAGCAAAGATTGTGTGCTAGCTCTGAGTACCTAACCTGGGGAATTTGTTTTTGTATTAGACTCTCTGGAGCACGTCTATGTCTGGGAGACTAGGCAGGTTGGAAGTAATATGATTTCAGTCTACTTCCATATCCTTTACCATATCTGACACCTACCTGGGCGTTTCCACCTACTTCCGTGGAAAGAATGTATGAAAATGTCTCTGGTGCTGTGACAGAGCCATCAGAAAGAAATTCCATGTGTATAATACTTGAGAAGATGTGTGTGTGTGTGTGTGTGTGTGTGTGTGTGTGTGTGTGTGTGTGTGTGTGTGTGCATGCATGCGTGTGCATGCTTGCTTTTGACATAAAGACATATGCAGGGGTGGAAAAGAGTTAGAACTGATATTCTGTCAGAACTGACACTGTGTAACTAGAATGTGTCTCTGTCCTCTTTCTTTTCTCCGTGCAAGTTATCTCATCTGAGAAACCAGAACATAATTAGTAATGATTATTTCAATTTTCAGCCAGCAGTAAAGTAAATTCTCTTTTCCAGTTACAGCCTACACATTGACGCAGGATGCCTTTCTTAAGTTCTAATTTTGAAGTGTCAAGCAGAAATAAAACAAGAAATAAAATCTTCAGTTGCTGCAAGTCAGTGTTTTGGTCACTAGACCTATATCCAGTAACTAACTTGAAACTCAACAAAAGATAGGTATGAACCGAACGATGAACCAGAAAAACTGATGAATCAGGCTAGTTTATGATTCAGTTCACAACCCAGTTCAGGGATCCTAGTTTGCCAAAATTAAACAAAGTGCCAACTTCCCCTCCCCCATTGCTTCATTTTGCTTCAGCAAAACAGATGTCCATCTAACCCCTTCCCACTGCCCCTTTTGCCTCCTTATCTGATCCTGCTGCCACTTCCACCGCTGCCACCATCATCAGAGACAGCAGGCCAGCTTCCCTTCCAGGAGCCAGGATTGCTGCTTCTCCATATGTGCTTGCATCCCAGCTGATGAGGGTGATAAATTGGGGGTTAGGTGCACGCACACAGGTAGTGCCTGGGTTCCTGGAAAGGAAACCAGTTGCTGCCTTCTGCACATGCACCTGTCTCCCAGCTGATCAGGGTGATCCCCTTGGGGTCAGGTCCCTGAGCAGATGTAGCACCCAGGCTCCTCATTGTCATGCCGCCATGCAACTGCTGTAGGGCAGCAGGGCAGCAGGATAAGGTAGGTCCTCCACGCTGGGCTGGGACTGAAAACTGAATTGGAAACCAGTTCAATCTTTCAGTTGGTTCATAGTGGTTCATGGCTAGCTACAAACCATGAACCATCACAAACCACCATTGTTCAGGTCTGTGTCCTTCTCTAAACTCAACTTTTTATGAGAACAGAAATGTGATATATAAATATATACTGGGTGTGTTAGGGCCAGTCGATTGTCTGTGTGTGTATGTTGCAAAAACTGCTGGCGCAGAAAAAGGTGTATGTCAGAGCCAGCCTGACAACAACCATTCATATGTATCTCTGAGGCTTCAGACATTTCAGCAGATAATTAGACTCAACCATAAGGTGAAATATGTTAAGTTTTTAGACAGTGCAATTAAAAGAGTTGAGACACTTCAAAATTGTTATCTAACATGCTCAAAACTACATATAGCACCATCATAATGAAATAAGACAAACCAAAAAATGTTAGTAGAACTACAAACATCAAAATACTAGTGTCAGTGATAAAAACAGTAGCAACTCAGCTGTCTTATAGCTCAGTTTTTAGATAGCTTAGTTGAAAGTTCAGTTCCCCACTGTCTCTTGTTAATAATAGCTGGACTTGATGATCCATAAGGTCAATTGCAATTCTGTGGTGATGATATCTACACCTGTGTAAACACATAACTGAGCAAAACAATTTGCATCTTTCAATAAAAGCGAAACAACAGAGAATATTCTGCCATCTTAAAAAATACCAAATTTATTATAACATGAACGTTCATGAGCGGGATCTGAAGGCCTTAAGAATGGATGGGAAACCCTGACATCTGAGCAATCAGCCTGGAGGCAGGCAGTGCATCACAGCCTCTCCCAATTTGGAGAGACCTTTGTCCAGCAGGCTGAGGCAAAGAGGCAGTCATGAAAGCAGCAAAATCAAGAAGCTGGACAGGGGACAGATTGTATTTGCCTTCAGTTGGAAAGGATTGTCACTCTTGAATTGGCTTTCTCAGCCACACTAGACGCTGTTCCAAGTCCTCCATGCAGAGCACATTACCATAGTCTCTCGAGACTGGAGGATGCCTACAAGAACTTTCATGGAATAACATCCACACGTCACATGTTGAATAATTTTGGATAACACCCCATTAATCTAATTAAGTTGGCTCTTTTACATAAAATCTCATACTATAATAAATTTGGTATTTTTTAAGATAACAGAAGACTTTTGAATATATTTGCATATATATCAAGACACCTTGTAATACCATTCATATTCAAATTAACTTCTTTGGCAAAATGAATTGTGATTTCTTTTATAATATATTTTATTACTCAAGCTACTTTCTGTTTCTGGCTGTCTTGTGCTGAGGTTGCTGAAGTTGATAATTGTCTTAATGAGTTCAGATTCAACCCCCCCCCCCTTTGTAATGTTTAATGAGAACACAAGGAAAGCTGCATAGAACATGGCCTGATTCAGTGCCTAAACTGCCTATTTGTTTTTTGTTTCTTTGTTTGTTTTTGGAACATTTGGATTCTACTCTATATCCTGAGATCTCTGGGTAGAGTACAACAATAAATACATGATGAAACAATTCAGTACTTTGAAACCATTAAAAACATTAAAAATTACATATGTTTGAAAAGAAACAGAGAATCTTCACAGTCTATTAAAGTCATTATCTTTAATCCCCCAAAGCTTAGGTGAATAACTCATGTGTTAACTTTGCACCAAAGTTAGTGTTGGTTCCAGTCAAGCCTCTTAAAAGGAGAGCATTCCATAGCTGAGGCACTACAGCTGAGAAAGCCTCCCCCCACCCCGCATCTCCATATAATGGATCATTCTCCATGGTGATTAGTGTTTTTCCTCAGCTGCTTTGGCTACCAGTATAGTCTCTTTTTTTGCCTCTTTGTTTTCAAGAATTTGTTCTCGATGTTTTAAGAACAGTGTGTGCAAGTTTCCCCTTCCACTGGATTTCTACTGGAAAGTTGTTGTAAGCAGAATATAACTTGAAAATAATCTCTGCAGTAAAAAAAAAGAAAACACTATATACTACTAAAGGGTCTCCACCTACTCATTCAAGCATGAAAATATGCCTAAAACCCAAGACTGTGTTCATGTTGGATAGCATAATTTTATTTTTCCTAGGAACAAAGAAGGCAGTACTGGTACTACTATCTTTAGACCAGTATTGTAGAAGGCACTGTAGAAAATGCAGAGAGGAATGAGAGCTGAAGCACACCATTGGAAAGGGGATGTTCTGAAAATGGTGTTCATGTGGCATACTCCAGACTTTTCTCTGTTAATGTGCACTATGATTTCTCACACAGTTGACTTATCACACAGAGAGTTTCTATGTCCTTGGTACATGTTTCTGGTATACTGTTTCTCCTCAGCTAGGTCAGCTATGTCCATGTTAGTTATTCTGAACTGTATAGGTAATGGGATAGTGAACTCTCAATGAGAATATAGGAACCATAGTAACATAGGTGGCTTGTCTTGTACCTACAAATGACAAGGACTGAACATGGGACATTTTCTGCCTGCAGAGTCTGCTCTACCACTGAGCAACGACCCTCCCCTGATTTAAAGTTCTTCCTTCCTTCCTTCCTTCCTTCCTTCCTTCCTTCCTTCCTTCCTTCCTTCCTCCCTCCCTCCCTCCCTTTCTTTCTTTCTTTCTTTCTTTCTTTCTTTCTTTCTTTCTTTCTTTCTTTCTTTCTTTCTTTCTTTCTTTCTTTCTTTCTTTCTTTCTTTCTTTCTTTCTTTTTGTTACTTTTTGCCTCTCTTGCTAACCTCAGCTCATTTTCAATTTTTGCCTTCCCAATGCTATCCCTGTTATTCTTTGCTATTATTTCTACTCTTCCTTTATAGCCTGGTCTTCCATCCACTTCCTATGTGTCATTTTTTGTTTTCAGGTCCTCTCTGAGCTTTTTGTGAAGTACATTGGTCTTTCTTGCAATCTTCCACTTCTTTTTTTCTTGTTGGAATTGTTTGTAGTTGTGCCAGCATATACTTGTGGCACAACTACAATCCAGCATATACATGTGGCTGTACTCTGCTTTTGTTTCTTTTGAAATCAAGAACTCAAGAAGAACATGATCACTTTCCTCCAGAGTTCCTCTGGCTGCCACTTTTTTACCAGGTCATCTCTACTGGTTAGGATCAATTCCAGGATAGCTACTCTTTTGGTTTCTTCCTCCACTTTTTGTAGGAGAAAATTATAAGCCACACAAGCCAGGAATTTCTTGGAAGGTCCATATTTGGCATAATTTGTCTCCCAAGAGATATCAGCATAATTGAAGTCTCCCAGTACTTCTACACTGACGTTAATTTCTTGATGGGATAGTGGCTGGAAAAGAGTATTCATTGTCTGATGATTAATTTACAATTTTTCTTTGAGATTGAGACATGACAGCATTCATTCATACCTTCAGTGTCCTTGAGATGTGGCTGCAGGTATATGTATTGTGAATTGCTGCCCTCAATGAATGTCTGGAGACTATAGCCAGTGCAGAATATGCCTGCTGTCTCTTGATGGGACTAGATTGCTAGAAGCACATTATACAAGGGCTCTAAGAACTTCAGTGGTAGTCAGTGGCTTCTCTGTTAGGGAATTTCTGATGCTTTCATTCTTTGTGCTTAAGGAAAAACTCCCTGAAGTCCATTTCAAATGCTTTAAGATTAAACTGGAAACACAGAGATGGAAATCAGGGGAGACATTTTTTCACAGCAACCATCATCCCTTCCCTTGAAATTTACTAAATATAAATTAATGTAGTTTATTTATAATTGTTGATTATTGTTTTATTTTCTTGTAAACTGCCTGTATTAGCCTTCAAAGTCAGATGGCCAGTATATTATGTAACTAACTACCTAACTACCTACCTAACTAACTAACTAACTACCTAACTACCTAACTAACTAACTCCAGAGCATCTTCTATAAACATCACAACATTTTGTTGCTGGAGTAGTCTATGGGTATATTGTAGCAAGGTTTGTTCAGGTATTGAATTGTTTATCTTAATTATTTTTTAGAATTGTGCATATGCTTTCAAGCTGTGAATTGCAATAAATATTTTGGGCCACTTACATTATGCATGAAAGTGCAGAAGAAGAAAAGCCAAAATTATACCACCTGATTGTATTATGCAAATTAAAGAAATTATTTAGGTCGTTGCTGTAGCACAATTTGTCATGGAAGGAAGAATTTTTCCTGCAGCTGGCAGGAATTCAGAGTCTTGTTAGCTGAAGTTGTGAGCTGGAGATAAAAATAACAGACAAACCAAAAAAAGTTCCAGTAATAAAACTAATACAGCATTTATACATAGATATATTTTTGAACATTAAACATTCTTGACACATATTAACTGTAATCTGAAATTTCATTCTCGGCAGAGAAAATTCCTCTAAAGGGCAAAGTACTTCTGAGTTTATGCTAGTTTATAAAGGAAACACACGCTTTGAGGGACTCTATGGATCCACCATTAGGAAAGAAAGATGTGGTGAAAGAAACACAAGTTGTTTTCTTTCTCATTTTCCTGCCCATCTGGCTACTCAAACTGTGCCTGTGGCAAACCTAGAGAACATGAACTAAGACCTTGTTCCCAGAGAACACCATGGTATCAAATAACGATGGAAGCTTCAGCCATTGTCCCTGTCAGGTAAATTACTAGCACAAGGTATCCATGCAGGTGACCAAGTACAGAATACTCAGAAGTGGTGTAACATTCCTTACTTCTTTGGACTGTGCAGCTTGCCCATGGCTACACAGGGTCAGTTCTTCTCCTGGGAGGCACAATGAGAGATTGAATTCCCACCTTTCTGTTCTGTAAGCAGGTAGTCCTCTCGCAGAGGTATCCAGCCTGCATTATAATTTATGCATACACATTGTAGTTCAGTCTGCAATAAAATATCAACAGAAATGTAGAAACATTGCTGTTAAAGGGGAAAGGAAAGGGGGAAAAAAGAAATGTAAGATGCATGACCTGCAATGAATCCTAGTGCTGATAGTACTAGAAAAATTAAAAGTGACCTTTGTCGGGATCTGCAGATCCCGACAGACATTACTGATTAGGCATCCTTCAGTCTCAAAAGACTATGGTAACGTGCTCTGCATGGAGGACTTGGAACAGCATCTAGTGTGGCTGAGGAGGCCAATTCGAGATTAACAATCCCTTCCACACTGAAGACAAATACAATCTGTCCCTTGTCCAGCTCCCTGATTTTGCTGCTTTCATGACTGCCTGTTTGCCTCGGCCTGCTGGACAAAGGTCTCTTCAAATTGGGAGAGGCCGTGATGCACCGCCTGCCTCCAGGCTGAACACTCAGATTTTAGGGTTTCCCATCTGTTGAGATCCATTCCTAAGGCCTTCACATCCCGCTTGCAGATGTTCTTGTATTGCAGCTGTGGTCCCCCTCTGGGATGATTTCCCTGCACTAATTCTCCATGCAAGAGATCTTTTGAAATCCAACCATCAGCCATTCTCACAACATGCTCAAGCCAACGTAGATGTTGTTTATGTTAAAAGTGAAGAATTAAGCTACAGAAGCAATCTCAAAGGACTTTAAAAAAAACATTGCTTGTGTGCCCTGCAGATCTCTGAGCCCCCAGTGTGAACAAGCTGTACGATGAGAAAGAGAAATATCAAATGGCAGCATTTCTCTGGCCTCTATTTAGTAGTAGTAGTAGTAGTAGTAGTAGTAGTAGTAGTAGTAGTAGTAGTAGTAGTAGTAGTAGTAGTAGTAGTAGTAGTAGTAGTAGTAGTAGTATTTATTTTGTGGTCACAGGGCCTGTCTTTAGGACAGTAGAAATGCTGGAAAGCAAAGGAAGGCACTATAGTTGGAAGACTGTGTCATGAACATAAAAACAGATCAAATGAGTCCACCATGACTCAGGTAAGCTAACAAGTTCAAACAAGAAGTAGACAGAATTGTGTGCCAGCAAACACCACATGAAGCACAAAATGCTGACAGGACTCTGGTAAAGGAAAGGAGGTGTTGAAAGTACAAGAAAGTGACACACTCTGTACGATCAGCATTTTTATGACACTGAAAATCAGATGGCTGACTTTTGGCAACCAAATTGGTGTTCTTTCCACCAAATGCCTATTTTTTGCACTTTAAATATAAAATGGTTGCTTTATTTTTGCAGGAAGAACTAGAAATCTTGCTACCATGTTTTCCCACCACTCAAATTGCATGACAGTGGTACTGAAAATGTCAAATGCTTTTACCTCCTTTCAGTCATCTTTATTGCCATTTGCATTTGGAAGGTGGTTGCACAACAGTCACGTTGTTTGTGAAGCGAATGATAACTAGTAATCCAACTATTCCCTGCAGGTGCTCATATCTCAAGTGTACCAAGGCCTTCATAAGTGCAGAAACACTCTTTCATGTCTGTGTAATAAGAAGATGTACATGACAGCCTTCTTCTCTCTCCAAACAATGGAAAGTTGGTGACCAAAAGCAGAATAACTTTCTTTGTACAGAAGGTGTATATTTGTGTAACAAAGCTGTTTGTTCTCTGCCATGTTAGGAATATACACTTTATAATGAATTGTTCGGGAGACAGGGACATAGTTCAGTGTTGTATGGGGAATATCCCACATTCAGTCCCTAGCATCTCTAGAAGAGCCTAGAAATGTCCAAGATAGTACTAGTACTAAGCTAGAGTGTTCTAATTGTATTTGTCACCTATCAGGGTTCTTTTCACAGGTTGGCAGAGTTGTAGTTGTGTAATTACTCTCTAACAAACCCCTTCAAAAGCAATGGGAATTAAGCCTAGCCAAATCCATTGTTGTGAACGGTAATCCAACAGAACAGATATAAGCACAAATATTGAAATTCCAGATTCTTAAGATTTAATAATGTATAGCCATGACATAAAGACTATTTCCATGTAATTTAGGTGTCTTCTCTGAAGCTTACAGTGTCCTTCAAATAGTTATATCAGTTTTATGGTAAATTACTGCAGATTCAAACGTTTTCCCAGGCTGCAGCTGTAATGTTTCATCACCAGAGGTGATGTTTGTTAAAAGAAAATTACACTGATTGAATTTAAATATCACCCCAGGAAAAACCATTCAAAGCAGGCAGCTGGAAAACTGTCTTCCAAGAATCATCCTAAGGTAAAATTGTGGCACAGACTCCCCTTGCACTTGTCACTTTTGTGCTGAATTTGCAGCCATGGCGTGCCACAATTCTGGCACTTTGTTCAGCAGCCAAGGCCTGTCGTTTGACAGATAAGTAATGTTCTACTCACGTCTTTCCTTGTAAAGTGGAAAGAAAGGGGATAATTTAATATGGATGTGACAAGTAGGAGATAGATTTCAGGCCTGCATGGATTACCAGATTCAGCTTTGATTTGAAAACATCCTTGAAAGCTAACACAGGATTTTCAAGTCCTTTATCTCCTCCCCTATAGCTATCCTCCCTCCCACGATCCTATTTTAGAACACATAAAAATAGAGCAAGTTGATTCTTGGATGGTTTTCAGAGAATAAACTCCCCAAGCCAATGTGATTTATTGATTTAAAACTAAATTTGATAAGACTGCTAACTAAGGGCCTTCTCACACATCACACAGAAGTGAACATGGGTCAGCAGGGAATTGCAGCCAAACACAGTTCACTGTATACTAAAAATGTTTTTGCAGATCTTGTGTGTACACTTAAAAGATCTTAAGTGTACACATAAAATATGTAATGTGTAAAAGACACTAAGTGTTTCATATATTTGAATTGTCTGCACCTGAGTTTATATCAGAGGCTAATGAATGCTGAAGCTGCAGCAGTTAATCTGTTATGGTCATTTGTATGTGCAAGCCATCATTTCATACTGCAGATTTATGAACCAGACTTTAGCAAAAATGACTGCCCTAACTTCATTTCTCTTTCTGTAAACATTGATTTTCTGCAGAAAAGTTGTAGAAGCAGAGCAGGGCAATCCTCAGACTCTCTCCAAATTTGGGGATTAAGATGAATGAAATAAAATACTATGCTAATGTTAGGGTTTCGTCTGTAACTTAACTTTCCTTAGAGGATGACAACAACAACAACAGCAAAAACAACAACTAGTTTTATGTTGATGTACAGGTTCAAACACACACACAAATATTAGGGTTGTTAAATGTTGTGTTGTGTGCTTGTATATTATTGATTTTATTGGAACACACTGTGGTGTAGAGCATAATAATAATAATAATAATAATAATAATAATAATAATAATAATAATAATAATAATAATAATAATAATAATAATAATAATAATAATAATAATAATAATAATAATAATAATAATAATAAACTTTATTATTATGTGATCCTGGGAAATAGAGTGGACAGAGTAATACTTGGGCATATTTCCTTCATCAGTTTCTTTAGGTCTGTTAGAATAGATATTTTCTATTTTTAAAAGGCATTTCAGAATACCATGCAGGCTTTCTAAAATGTGCCATGCTCTCCAGGTGTGCATTTATATGCTCATTCCAAACCCAGTTCTGCCTTTTATAATCTTACCACCCGCTTCATAATCTATGATTCAACTGCAAATGAGAAGCATCGTTAAAGTTAAACAAAAATTTCCTTTATATATCTTGATTGATCTAAAGTGGCAGGGACATCCAATCCCAACAATGTGGATGCCAAAAAATGATTTAAATTCATTGAGCTACTTCTGATGTACAGAGCATAGGCATGCTGTTGCTAGAGGGGGAAACTCTCACTTTAAACCCGTTTTTAGAAGGAACAGCAGCCCAGAGGAATAGGATCACATCTAGAATGGCCAAAATCTTTACAATTGGATGAAACCTTAAATCATGCTTTAATGACATCTATGCCATATGTATAGTGCTTGGAGTGATTTATCATTTCCCTTATAAGTATGTAGGTTACATTTGTATATTAATTCAGAAACAGTGCATGAGGAGCCTTCTCTCTGCTTCTAGTTATCTGTACTGAACTCCAGTTGTCAGTCACAGATTTCTTTAGGTATCCTTTGATTCTCAAGTGATGCAGACTAGTGCTGTGTAGGGTCTGGCACAGAAGACTACATGCAAAATCGTGAAGTCTGGTCTCATGCTCCTGTGGCCCTTCACTTTCTGCCAGGGATGTAGGCAATCCCCCCTTACTTCATTCCTCCAATGCAACACCTCAGATTTGCTGCATTGAGTTTCCCAGACCTTCAGAATAGGTTTTCAGCATGCACAAAGGGATTTTAGGAGAGCACAGGATCACCAATTATGTCAGGAGCAGATGTATCCAATGGAGGCACACATCTGGATCATAGCAGTTGTTATGAGTTTTGACTGCATTTATATCAACCCCTCTCCCGAAGCTCATAGGAACATGTTGGTTTCTCATAATCACTATGAAGATGGCTAGGCTGAGTGATGTGCTTCAAAACTGAGTAACCTGGATTTCCTGGGTGCAGGCAAAACACTTTGCCAGCTGCACCATGCTGGCTCTCAGAATGGAAGTGAAATGAAAACCCCTGTCAGATCTGGCTTGTCTCAAACACCAGAGGACCATGCCAGCTGCTCTAACAGACAACTGTTCCCTTGAGCTACTTTGACTGAATAATTTTTTTGGCAGGCAGAGCTTTCCTGTGTCTCAATAGCAGTTTATCAGGTATTTATAAACATTTATCTCCTGCTTCTCCATTAAAAAGAAATAGACAAAGTGGCTTACAGCTTGCATAAAACACAAAATACAGTATAAAAACATCTGGACACTAATGAATTGGAAAGGGGAAGCCTTACCACAATTCCCAACAATGACCCCATTAACATATGAGTAGAAGATATTCTTAACATAAAAGGTAAAGGTTCCCCTTGACAATTTTTGTCCAGTCATGTTCGACTCTAGGGGGCGGTGCTTATCCCCGTTTCCAAGCCATAGAGCCAGCGTTTTGTCTGAAGACAATCTTCCGTGGTCACATGGCCAGTGCGACTTAGACATGGAACGCTATTACCTTCCCACCGAGGTGGTCCCTATTTATCTACTTGCATTTGCATGCTTTCGAACCACTAGGTTGGCGGGCGCTGGGACAAGCAACGGGAGCTCACTCCGTTGCGTGGATTCGATCTTACAGCTGCTTGGTCTTCTGACCCTGCAGCACAGGCTTCTGCGGTTTAGCCCACAGTACCACCACGTCCCTGACATTCTTAACATACTGTGAAGCAAATAAACTTCACTGCCCACTAAAAAGAGATGGGTCGTGTGAGTCTTATTTTGGGATGACATCCTTTGTCAGTCTGAGATGGATAAAATGTTGCAGCATCCAGAGGTAGGAGGTAATAAGTTACAAGTTACTATCTGGGTAACAATTATTGCCCCAAATCATATCATATCCGTGTAAGATTTGTACTACTTGCTGCAGCTAATTGCAGCTTGTTAATAAGATGCTGGTTACATCTCCATCATATGCGTGGTCATGTTCTTAGTTTTGCAACCAAAATATGCTCTGGCATTTTGTCAATGAGCCTGTGGCAAGTTACATTAACATTAACAGGATTATGACTAACATAACTAGTGGTTACAAAGTTGTTTTTAAGTGTAACAAGTAACACCTAAGTTACTCGGGTGAAACAACTGCCCCTTGTTTTCAAAAGTCAATTTTTAGGAGCATTTTAAAGGATTTTAGAGACATTGTGGAATAAAGTTTTCAGCTTGTATTTTGTGACCAGCCCCAACTCAAGCTGGTCACTTTTTAAAATAACTTTCCATTAATGTGTTTCACACGAGTTATTAACCACACCAGACCCAGTGGTTAAAGAAAATGACATTGTTTTATTATCTGTTGACATCAACTTGGGAACTGATGTAAGCTTCAATTCTTCTTTAGTTACTGTACAACAACCCTTCTCCTCACTTTCCAGCCCTCCAGCTCCCTCCTTCTTCAGGCTCCAGGATAGACTGGTCACAGATATCACCTAGCCAACTGCTTCCCTGTTACCACACAGATTGGTCAGGGTTCCCATCACATATTTCTTATCAGTCTTAAGTATGAAGGGAAATAGTCTTTGATTTCTTTCTCTTTTGTACTATTATAAATATTTTAATGGTGCGATATTAGAACTGCCCACTAGAAAATGCTGGAGAGTATTTCCTTGCATTTTTCTGACCTCTCTGTAATGGCAATTACTAATGTGCAGCCTGTTGATAATGGCAAGATAGCTGGTGAAAAGTAATGTACAACTCTGTGAGCTTCTTTTAAAATGTAATGTTCTCTGCACCGATTATATCCCTGATTGATGAGAAAGCTCTCCCCCTCACTTACAGTCTTAAAAATAGAACAATAACAGAGAATTACACTTTAAGCTCTAAAAAAGGGTTCTATAGACAACCAGTGTTTTTAAATTCTGTATCTGTTTTCTGAAGGATATTATTGTTTTTGTTGGGGTTTCTCTCTTTTTTCAAAAACATTTTTGAAGGCATGTATATAAAAATATCAGTTAGCCAGTATGTAGCCATTGTTAATGTTGCTCCTTTACTTGTCCCCATCAGGAGAGGTTCCGTGATTTAACTGGAACAGTGAGACCCTTGTTAATATTATCTGCCTATCATTGCAGTCTTCAAGCCACTTAGTCCAGAATATCCCATTTTGCGTCCATAGTACTAGCTCAGAGAAAAGCAATCTGAAAAGCACAGCCTTTGTTGAGTATTAATTCCCTGGTGTGGTTATAAAAGCACTTTTATTTCTCCCAGCCTCCCCACTTCCACTTTTGGCTAGCTTTAAGTTGTTCTGATCTTTTAAATGTAGGAAGATATTAATAAAAGATGATTTAAACAATATGATCTGAGTTTTCCTTGACTGATTGTGTGAGGCAATGGAAACTTTTTATTTCCAGTGCTGACAACTTACTCATCTGAAGCAACACATTTTTGTATCAATAGCTGAATTTTGCAGTATTATTCTTAGGTGTGTCTTGTTCTCTCCCCCCCCCCCCCGTGTCAAACAAATATTTCATGCTAATAGATGGAAAGTACAAGTTATTGTTCAAGCACATTAATCCTATTTTCCCCACTTGAGACACTGATGAATTAATTGGTCTGAAATATTCATTTGACTGAGCATAGAAAAGAAGAATTCAGTTAAGTCCAGTAATGAGGTCTCTCTTCAGAATCCAAATGTCTTACATTGAAGTACAGAAGTTGTAGTCCTCCAAACATTCAGCGATACACGGTAATCCTTTTCTTCTTGTTGCCTATCTTAATCAAAGCAATCAAACCTACTAGTCTTACTTTTTTGGTAAAGCTTTTTAGTTCTAAAGAATTGCAGGTACTGTAGTTTTGTGAGAATGGAGGCCATTCTGTTAGGGGTCTTGATATTTTCCTAAATCAACATTTAAAATCAAATATGAAAAGTTTTAAAATGGGTAAGACAAGCATATACTCAGGAGTGATGAGAACTAGCTGCTTGGCATGAGTTTAGACATTTTTATCCATTTCATATAATATTTTTAAAAATATAAATGGACAAAGCATCTGTAAAGATGAAGTAATTTGGAGGTCCCAAACAGAAAGCGACCTTCCAGTAGTAGGTCTTGTTAAGTTTTACAACTTTAAATAAAAGTTAAAAGGTAGTAAACCTGCTGCTGTGAACATTTGCAAATAGCTGTGCACTCCAAAGCCTCATGAATTCTGCCCAGTTCTAATAAGGAACCATTGTAGTCAGGAGATGAGATCATTTTGAAAAGCAAAGAAGTTTAAACGAACTCATGCCTACTGGGAAAGGGCAGCCAGCGATCAAAGAGGAATTTCCAGTGTACAGCTGAATTGACTTTGAAAATGTAATTTGCCAGTTGAGGGCACGCTACATAATCCAGGGCACTTACTCTGCCAATGGGGCTAATTTACCCACAGCTCAAGCAGCCAGAGACAGAAAAGAAAGGGGCTAGTGAGATTTTACTAAAATTGCCAGGTGAGAAATTTGAGCTGTAAAGTTATGATCTTGAATTGGAGAGTAGAATATCTGTTTTCCTTTTGTTACATAGAAGCAAAACTCAGCTTTGCTAATTCCAGTTCAGCATCTTGCTTTTCAGTTTAATCAAGGTCTATTATGACATATTTTAATCATGGCTTATTGTGACCTTTTGTACTTACTGCAGAAAACAAAATATTGCTCATAAATAGGTAAAGGTAAAGGTTCCCCTTGACAATTTTTGTCCAGTCGTGTTCGACTCTAGGGGGCAGTGCTCATCCCCGTTTCCAAGCCATAGAGCCAGCGTTTTGTCTGAAGACAATCTTCCGTGGTCACATGGCCAGTGCGACTTAGACACGGAACACTGTTACCTTCCCACCAAGGTGGTCCCTATTTATCTACTTGCATTTGCATGCTTTCGAACCACTAGGTTGGCAGGAGCTGGGACAAGCAACAGGCGCTCACTCCGTCACGTGGATTCGATCTTACGACTGCTTGGTCTTCTGACCCTGCAGCACAGGCTTCTGCAGTTTAGCCCGCAGCGCCACCACATCCCTATTTTAAATAATACTTTTAAATAAATACTTTTTAATTTAATAGGAAGTAATTACTACCAACTTAAGCATGTTGAGAGTGTTAAAATGTTTGCATATTTATTTAAAAGTATTTAATTGCTCATAAATACTTTTAAATAAATATGCAAACATTTTAACACTCTAAACATGCTTAAGTTGGTAGTAATTACTTCCTATTAAACTCAGTGAAGCTTACTTCCATTTAAATATGTTTAGGATTGCCTTAGATCTATTAATTCTTTCTTAATAAATAGTATTTATATCTTTAATCACACTAATAACAGTTGTACAAGTATATTATCATGCAATCATTACAAAAAAACGTATTGGAGCAACTTAGAAAAACAAGATATGAGATGTAAACCAAAAAACTTAAGAAATTCTGAGAGAAAACAGAGGTCTTTGGCTGGCACCAGAAAGGTAATAGTGTAGATGGCAGGTCCCTCGCAGGAGGACATTCCATAAAAAGAAGGCCCTTTCTCTTGTAGTCACCTCCCTAATTGCTTTGGGGGGAGCACATAATGGAGGGCCTTTAAATTGACTTAAGATTCCTGGTAAGTAGATATAGGAGGAGATGCTCCTTAAGATACATTGGCCTCAAGTCAAGATCAACAGTCAACACCACCACTTTGAATTAAGCCAGAAAATGGACTGGAAATTAATGTAGTGAAGGAAGCAGTGAATCACACAATCATTTTGATCTAATTCCAGAACACACAAGTTTTAGGCCAGGCAAGAGCTCTATGATTCAAATCTTAAATCTAACCCAGAAGATGGTTTTGAAACACAAACTGGAGCAGTATTTATTAACCTTGTAATGGTGCATTGTACTGTACACCATCAGGAGATTCATCTATGCTGATGGTTTTGCCTTGACAATTGAGGCGAAAACTTTTGAGGACACTGGGCACCAACTAAACTCTGCATTATAAAAATGTCTAGCTGGAACCAAACCCTGTAAAAACATAGGTTTGTGCCTTCAAAGACCAAATAAGCAGAGAGGAAGATCTAAGTCAGGCTGGAAAGCAAGATTTTTGAACATTACCCTATCGTAAAGTAGAGAGGGGAATGAACTGCTGGTTCAGAGGTTTGTTTCTTGACTGAACAGCTGCTCTTCAGTTTGGCACCCCACCCTTTCCAGTGGGCACCCAGTCCATGGCTGTGCCCTCCATGCCTCCTCCAGACATTGGCTCTAAGTGGGCGCCTGTTGGATTGTGCGGGGTGCTGAACCACGGAAATGAACTGCGCTGAACCACCACACCAGTAGTTCATGCCCATCTCTGCCCCCAAAGTATTTGGGCATTACTCTGGATTGAATGCTGATCTACAAAAACATTCCCCTCTATTCAGCAATGGTTAGGCCTCACCTTGAGTATTGTGTCCAGTTCTGGACACCACACTTCAAGAAGGATGCTTATAAATTGGAACAAGTTCAGAGGAGGGCAACAAGGATGACCAGGGGGCTGGAAATGAAGTCTTATGAGGAAAGACTGAAAGAATTGGGCATGTTTAGCCTTGAGAAATGAAGACAGAGGGGTGGCATGATCACACTTTTTCAAATACTTAAAAGGCTGTCGTACAGAGGAGGGGCAGGATGTGTTCTCGATCATCCCAGAGTGCAGGACATACAACAATGAGCTCAAGTTACAGGAAGCCAGATTTCGGTTGAATATCAGGGAAAAAAAAGTCTTAACTGTTAAAGCAGTAAGACACTGGAACCAATTACCTCAAGAGGTGGTGAGTGCTCCAACACTGGAGGCATTCAGGAGAAACATAGACAACCACCTGGCAGATAACCTTTGATTTGTATTCCTGCATTGAGCAGGGGGTTGGACTTAATGGCCTTATAGGCCCCTTCCAACTTCACTATTCTATGATTCTACAATTATCTAAACACCAAACAGAAAGTTTGATGTTTAGAAATACTGTACCCAATTTTAAATTGTCCAAGTTTGCTACCAGAAAGAATATACTTACAAAACTGGCTATGTCAGACTGGAGTGCACACCCATGAACAATACAATCAACAACTTTGTCCTTGTGGTACTCCACAACAGAATATGCTAGTGTCATATGGTATAAATCAGCATATGCCCAACAACTGGAGGTAGATCTTAATGAATCATGAAGGATTATTTCTGGCTGTTGGAAACCATTATTTGGCTGCCATTGTCCCCCCAGAAGCATGTTGTAAGGAGCTAGCAAATAATGAACAAAATAAGTTAATATACATGAAACCCATTCACTTCATGGTTACCAACCCACGATGGCTAAAGTCAAGGAAACGTTTTCTGCACGTATCTCAGGCTCTAAATATTAAACCAGAAGAGGCTAACCAGCCATTCTCAACAGGGGCCATATAACCCTCTGGAGGCTCCTGGTGCATTTGAAGGGGGACACAGATTGGAAACAGATCTTTGCACACTACCTTATAAGGTTTGTTATACAACTTATACAGTCCTAATTCAACCTATATTTTTTCATATTGTGTCTATGGCTGTGGCCAAAAAAAGGCTGAGAATGAAAACAACACACCTTGATAAAACAGATGAATGTTGAAAAGTGTCTCCCACCAGGACAAGACACTAGCTGGACCATCTGGAGGTCACTTAGTAGACTTTGAAGTGAAATAGGAAGATCAAAGAATAGTCAAGTTAAATGGGACTACTTGGATACAGGACAAATATTCTGTGACTGTGGAGAAATTCAGTCAATGCATTACTTATGTGCATTTAATTTATGCCCCACCACGAGTACAAAAGATGATCTAGCAAATGACTGAGGTAACACTACTGAAGCAGCCCACTTCTGATCAAAAATAGTCTATTTATCTTAACATTTTAATAGTTTTTAATTTCATAGACATCCATATTTTTAATCTCTGCAATGCTCTGATAAAAATAAAGAAAAGTTTAGTAACCTAAACACTCTATTTTGAACAAATTAAGTTTCTCAATAATTTTCAGTGCATTGCAGTGATCTAACCGAGGGCTTGGCAGAATAACTCTATCTTTGTCCAAGCTGGGCTACAGCTTATAAACTGGTGTTAACTTGATAAAAGTGCCCTTAGCTATCTGTGTCTCAAGTGACAATGCATTCAGCACCACCTCAAACTGTACGCTTAATATTTCAGAAGAAGTGCAACTCACCCCTCAACGCTACTCAGCTGGTCAGAAAAATGATCTAATAAGCTCCATCTGACACCATCTCTAGACCTGGAATTTATCTTACAAGAGTTTTCTAGATTTAGTTTGATCACATGCTCCTAACTGGTTGACTAAGCTTCTGAAAATTTGTATATTGTAAAAGCCTCAGTATGGATATCTTTTGAGGGGACTTCCAATTAGCTTATAGTGTTGGCTGTAGAATTAAATAGTGGCAAGTGTAGTTTTAACCAATCAGTTAATTTGTTCCATGCAGAAATAATTTTATTTTTGTTGCTCTCCTTTTTCTTTCACAGTATATTTCATAAATATAACTAGCCATAGGTTTGTGCTAATTTCCAAAAACTGCAAAATAAAGGGAAGGTCTGTGTTACTGACAATTGGAGCCTGCTGTCTTCCTTTTCTTTGTTTTTTCCTCTCCCTTACAATGATATCTGGGACGAAGGTTTTTCCGCAGTGTGGATGGAGCAGCCACTCCCGATCAGGGAGGAAATTGATGACTCTGCATAAGCACCCTGCTGGTCATAGCTGCAGAGTGCTGAGTCACTGATATTATTTCCTGCTGATCTGCTTTTTCTGAAGCTAGCATGAAAATGTTGCTAAGGTTTAGTGAAAAGAAACTCAGATCAGCATCCCCTCCTCATTAAAACCCACAATCTTTATGAGTCTGTTGAGGCAATTAGATTTCCCTCTCCATGGTACTTTTTGCTATCCAAAGCACTTAATGCTTAGGTATCTTTCTCCTCACCATTATTTCAGATAATTTCCTTGTCTGAAAGGCTTTTGGAATGCAGAGTTGAATCTCTGAGGAAGGGGGCTTTTGATTTTGTTTTACTGCTTGTAGAACCTTGCAAGTCACGTTTTCCAAAACGTTTTGTAAAATTATGTCCACAGCTTGAAGCTTACAATCAGAAGGATGATTATGAGATGATGTCCAATATTATTTAGAAAGTTGGGTATAATTTAAAATGTTTTTCCCCATATTTCTATAGAAAAAACAATGCTATTTGAGAGGTATGATCATATTGAAATACACAAACTTGTAATCCTCCCATTGAGAGAAGCAGAGAGATGTATATGGTCAGTACCCTACTGGGGATTAATGTTGGGAATAAGTATAATTGCATAATTTGTGGCAACAAATTGCCACTGATTTACAAACTATCATTTTCATTCATCACTATATGGCAGTCACATGACTTGAGATACAATGAAGGATGTGAGCAATATCTTGTTACATTAGTAACAATTTACACAATTAAATTTACACCATTGTAAATCCACAGTAGGATTATGTGGGAAAATGCAGCAATACTTTGCAAGGGCAATCCAGGGGTTGAAGACCTGAGCTGGCCGACCAGTATTTCCCCACATTTCCCCCTAGCTCTACAAAATTTAGGCCATAATCCTATTGGGAATTTACACCAGTATAAATGTAATTGTGTAAAATATGTCAATAAATTGCAACTAATTTTAAAAGATGATGAAGACCACTTGAGCAGCAGAGCAGAAGAGTGCTAATCCTGCAATAAAACTTGTTTTTCATCTTGATCCAACTCCTGAACCTATGGATGCCACTGCTGTAGGCCCAGGTCCTACCACCCTAACCCAGAAGGTGGTGGGGTGCCCAGTAATGTATACAGGTGCAGTTAGTTGCATTTGTAAAAATAATAACTCTTGCTAGCTAACTTGACCTTAGTTATGTTAGCAGACATGAAAAATCAGAGCATTGTATTCAGTGGGTTGCAGTACAGGAATGAAATGTTAATTGAAATGTCAATTTTTAAAATGTTTAAGCAGTTGAGAGGTATTCTAACAAATATCCCTATTGCTTTGAGTATCGGTACTCCTGTCTGTACTCCTTCAAGTCAGAACTGACTTACAGTGATCGTAACAGGGCTTTCAAGGTAAGTGAGATATTTAAGGTGTGGCTTTACCAGTTCCACTCCCTTGGTGAGTTTCCATGGCTGAGTAGAGATTAAAACCCAGATCTCCCAAGTCCTAGTCTGTTACTCTGTCCACTCCACTACACTGTGTATGTGTGGGGTGGGGAAAAACTTCTCAAAAATCCTTGGCTTTCTTTTGACCCATTGCTCCATTAAGCCATGAATCGTTTTATGGGTTGGTTGGAAAGGTATTGTCAGTAGCTGAACTCAGACATACCATTTTCCAGAAACGTTTACAAGGTAAATCTTAGGTTTCTTCTGTTCATCAAGTAATTTTCTACATATGTATGCATGTGTGTGTGCACATACTTGCATACGCACGCACACTCCTTACAGGCCTAGCAATCTGGTACTCTTCGGATGTTTTGGACTGCAATTCCCATCAGTCCAAGCTAATATTGCCAATATTGAAGGAAGATAGAATTTGATCCAAAACGGTGGAGAGCACCAAGCTGGGAAAGAGCAATCTGTTGGCTGCAATCACCTCATGCTTTGATGCTGTTCTCAGGTCAGCATGATGGGGCTAATCTCCTCTTCCTTTGCTTCTTTGTGGTGGGTTTCCTGGCCTCTTTTAACACTCCTTTGCCCTCCCCACCCCATTCCTTTAGACAGATACATAGTTAAACTTTGTCATAGCTTTTGTATGTTCTTCAGCTCTAAATACTTGGAGCAAATTTTGAAATTCTTGGAACTATCTGTAATTGTATATCTCGCCTTTTCCCTCATCCTGGTAAGCCCTTATCTCAATCATCTGTAGCAGAGCTTCCAGAAAAGGAAATACCATGTTCTGGTCACTGACTGTAAATGCCTTAAAAAGCCTTGGAGTGACCCAGATCAGGGGTAGAGTCTTTATAAGTTTGTCAAGATTGGATGCTGAGAGCGGCAGGCCAAGGTGAATAGAGAGGATCAAGTAGCCTCCTTCTCCTCTGCTGCCACTGCCACCATCTTGAAATGCAGCTGGCTCCAGCAGGAGTGTGTTCTCCGCCCATGTCCTCCCTTTTTTTTAGCAGCCAGTGGGGACCTGGCCAGCTGCTAAAAGGAAAAAAAAATACCTCCCCCCTTTTTTCTTTACGGCCTGCCAGGACCCAGCAGGCTCCTAAGAAAAGAAGAAAAAACAATAACAATAATTATCCACCTTTTTTTTTTTTTTTTTTTTTTTTTACTTTGCAGCCTCCCAGGACTTGGCTGGCTGGGATTTATTTACATTTATTTTCTTTTTATCAGCCAGTCAGGCCTACTGCTTGTGCACCTGCACCCATTTCTCAGCTTAGAGGCAGGGGCATGTGCAGTTGCAGAGATAGCAGGCCCAGCTCACGGAAGGGAAGCCAGACTGCTGTGTCTCTAGGTGGTAGTAAAGGTAAAGGTCCTCCTTGACATTTAGTCCAGTCGTGTCCGACTCTAGGGCACAGTGCTCATCCCCGTCTCCAAGCTGTAAAGCCAGCGTTTGTCTGTAGATAGTTTCTGTGGTCATGTAGCCAGCACGACTAGAATGCCGTGACCTTCCTACTGTGGTGTTGTGTGTTTAGTCGTTTAGTCGTGTCCGACTCTTCGTGACCCCATGGACCAGAGCACGCCAGGCCCTCCTGTCCTCCACTGCCTCCCGGAGTTGTGTCAGGTTCATGTTGGTTGCTTCGCAGACACTGTCCAGCCATCTCATCCTCGGTCGTCCCCTTCTCCTCTTGCCATCACACCTTCCTAACATCAAGGTTTTTTCCAAGGACTCTTTTCTTCTCATGAGATGGCCAAAGTACTGGAGCCTCAGCTTCAGGATCTGTCCTTCAAGTGAGCATTCAGGGTTGATTTCCTTTAGAACTGATAGGTTTGTTCTCCTTGCAGTCCAGGGGATTCTCAAGAGCCTCCTCCAGCACCACAATTCAAAGGCATCAATTTTTCGGCGGTCCTACTGTGGTGGCACCTCTTTATCTACTTGCATTTTTACATGCTTTCAAACTGCTAGATTGGCAGGAGCTGGGACAAGCGATGGGAGCTCACTCCATTGCGTGGATTCGATCTTACGACGGCTGGTCTTCTGACCTTGCAGCACAGAGGCTTCTGCGGCTTAACCAGCAGTGCCACCACATCCCTGAACAGCTTCTTACCAGGCTGTAAATCAGATCATTGAGAAACTAGAAAAGAGGGCAGTCCAGCAACCAAAATTCAAGTTACCAGGAAGTCACTTGAGCAGAAATCACAGAAATGTAGTGAGCAGGAGACAAAACAGGAAAATCCTCTTTACTCACAGCAACAGCTGTTGAGACAGGCAGTGTTCCTGCACATCTATAGCTGAGAGACTCCCTCTCCCAGCGCCAGCTGCTCAGGAAACCATAATCCCCAGGCTTCTATAAAAACCTTTGGTCCGAAACAGTGAATAGCTAGAACATGCCATACTATCTCTTTAGACACAATGTCTCCCTGAATATTGGAGTGGATCTGGCTCAGAGTCTGTCAATGAGCTCTCCTAGTCTGTTGTTGTCATAGGTTGTCAAGTCATATCCAATTTAGGGCAACCCCAACACCATTTTCAAGATATGTGGGGTATTTAAGGACTGGTTTTATTATTGTCATACCTCTCCAGTAAATTTCCATGACTGCCAGGAGATTTGAAGCCAGATCTCCTTAATGGGTCACTCTGTCCACTACACCATACTCTTTTCTCTAATGTAAAGGGGGCGAATCCTGTACCAGTCCATTGGAGAGCCCTGTCTCAGCCCTGGCTTCTGTTAGTAGGGACACTGCCACCTGAAGGCTCAAGTTCTTCTTCTCATGCTGACTTTTCCATCTGAGGCATGTCTTCATCAAGCTCTTTCTCAGAGGGGGAATCATTCTAGTGAGGCATTAAAGACCATTCCTAAAAGATCATCCAATGGGATTTCATCCCTTTAGCTGTTCCCATGAATATGCTTGATCTAGAGGGTTACCAGAAGTCCTGAATTGGTTTATGGTTAGGGTTGCACCATTTGTCTAGCTGCACAAGAGGATTTTGGCCACTACATCTTTTAAATGTTATTTCTTTGAACTCTTATGTGTGTTGGAAGAAAATATGTGTGCTTCAGCAACATATAAAGTCGTATACGTCTTGGGTCTAGGTGATCCAAAGAATTGTATCTTCCCACATCAGCTTTCTCAGCCTTTGAGATCATCAGAGGAGGCCTTCCTATTGGTCTCTGTGCCAGCGCAGGCACAGCTGATGGGGGCACAAGAGAGGACTTTCTCTGTGGCAGCGCCTAGGTTATGGAATGCTCCCCCTTGGGAGATCAGGCTGGCCCCCTTCCCTTTTATCCTTCTGCTGACAGCTGGAGACCCATTTCTTCAGGCAGGCTTTTAACAATCATGTTTGAATCCCTGAATGCCTTAGAGTTAAGATAGCTTTTAATGTCTACTTGTTTTTAATTATTCAATTGTATTTTAATTAGCATATAGTTTAATTGTTTTATAATCTTTAACTTATTATGATTTTAATCCTATTCCTTTTAATTTTATGAGCCACCTTGAGTCCTCTTATTGGGAGAAAGGTGGCATATAAATAACACAGAAAAATAGATAAATGTATGTGAGAACTTCTTAGTCTTGATTTTGTGGCTTTTATTTGAATTCAGCCTGCCTTTGCTGCCAACCTTACTGTCCTTGTTCCTGTCTCAAAACTGTTTTTAATTTCTCGTTTGAAATTCATTCATATTTTTGTACATGTCTCCTAATGCATGCATTTATTCATTCATTTTATCTAATGCATGCATTTATTTTCATATTTTACCCAATTAACACACCCTAGATATTAACTATGCCTTGTTTGTTCAATTTTTAATTCTGTGTATGTTATTCATTCACATTTTAAAATGTGTGCATTTTTGTGTGCACTTTATTTCTGTAAAATTTCTCAGAGCTTGGCAAATATCCACATTCTCATAGAAAGGCTTTTTTCTTCTGACAATGAGTCTCAGGAGATGCAAGAATGCTATTTTAGCTGAGACTGTCAAATCCAGCAAAATTCTTTTCTATCCTTACTTATAGTACCTTAAACTACTAAGTCTAAAATTATCCTTTCACCTCCTGTATTTCATTGAGGCACAGGGTGCGCTCAGACTGCTTTAGAACACCAGCTTAAGATTTCAGCGCAAACTACATATGAATGAAGTATTCTACACATTGCAGCAGGCATGCTGTAAGTTTAATTTCCCGTCTCTCTCCTCCCAAATGTTCTCATAGAAATGCATAATGTTGATCTTTTTTTAAAAAAAAAATTGCCAGCAAATGTAGTAATGCCCAATAAATTATGTAAAGTATTGCAACACACACTGCACCAGTATGGCTGTTTCGATAGACTGTAATTGTTTTCCACTGCTTCCCCCATCAGTTTGTCTGGCTTCCAGCTGAGGGAGAAGTGAATAACAAGCCAATCAGCGTGCTGAATGTAGAACAGGGTGACACAATACACAGCCATCAATCAAGTATGAGATTAATATGTGGCTATAGTAACAAACAGGCACTCTTTACATTCCCCTTTCTTAGTACTGCTTAGAAACATTACCTGTCTAATCTCAGCCATAACCTTTCAGCCAACCCATCCAAGCATCTTGTTCACTTGTACAGGGTCAAGAGAAATGAAGAAATTTGTGACAGATTTTGTTTTGATTTTTTTTTCATTTTCAGTGCAAGTCACCAGATACCCCTCTCTACACATGATTTTCCTCCTCTTTAAATCTGTTTTGGGGGAGTTGTTTCCTCTCAAACTTTCACTGTTAACCAGAGCTGAGGATCAGAAAAAAAAAACTTCAAGGAATTTCTCATTTATATTGTATGTCTAATTGAATTAATGCCTGCATTTACTTTCACAGTGTCGGTGATGAGTTTGGATGACTTTTTTAAAAAATAAAAGCAACTGTTAAATTAAGGGATGAAAACTCTTTTGATGGTTATTAGCCATGGCAAGTGGGACCTGCAACAAAATGTTTCAGTGTGAAACATTCCTGTCTGGGATTCTAGCCAGCTATAGCTTTTCCCAGGATACTCCATTCCACCACAGCCACTGAACATCTGCTGCCTGAGGTAATCTCCATACTGTCTCTAGTGGTGAGAGTAAGCCCTGTCATTATGGGGTTTTCCAAGGGCCTCCAAAGAACCCTGGATATGTTCTTGCCCTGAACATAGCTGCTCCAGAAAAGAACCAGCTAATGAAGATATTCATTAGTATTAATTGGTTTCTTAGATTAAACTACTACACATAATATAACATTACAACCTCATGGTAATATGAATAGTTGAATGCTAAATCATGAAGTTTAGATGAGAGGAGGGGAAGAAACAATAGAGGTGGAGAAAATAATTGTGAGGTTCTGTAAAAGAACGGGAATGAGTAACCCTTGTAAGCAGTGTTGTCTGCTTGCATAGAATCCTGTATAATGTTTGTTCATTTTCTTCCCATTGGACTGCAATGTATATACGGAGTCCTTTAGTATCTCATTATACTATATACCAGAGCGTTCAGACCTAATACTCTTACTGATAAAAAACCCACAAGCATATTTGCAGAGACTGAATGTCTATAAAGAGGCGATCAAGGAAGTCCCTTGAGAATATAAAGTCCCATATCAGATTATGTTGTGAAAGGCTTGAAACTAGTACGCTCAGCTCAATTACAGCACCAATCTGATGTGTGTGTGTTTTAAAAGGAGCCAAGGCTGGCTTATATGACACAACCATTTTCTTAAGCCTGTGAACATTAAATAAATTAATGTCTAAGATAAGGGTCATTTGGTACAAAACAAACCCTGTGCAGTATGTGAAAGCTTAGGATAATAATTAGAGGGGATTTAGTAATGTAGTCAGTTAATATTAACACACATTGTTCACAGAGATTTTTGTGGACTTTTTTGTCCATAGCACAATGTCACTGGGAGATACATGTCTGATTGACATCAGATTGGCAAGCCTTCAAAGAAATAGCTGTACCTTTCTGTTTATGTTTCAGTCATCGCCCTGTCCCTGTATTTTAATACCTGTACAGCCATTTAAAATCAGATATTCACCAGTTTTTACTTCTGTTTCAGTCTATGTTCAACAGTCACTGAACTTCTTCCATTATTGTTATTCTTCAAAGCTATAAAGTATTTCTCTACGTATTGTGGCACACATGAAAACAGGGATTGTCAATCACTGATTTACCCTTCATAAGATTGCCTGAAACTGCTAGTCCCAAATGTGTTACTCTGATCCTAGAATTTACCCCTGGAATGCCTCTGAATGCTTTTTAGCAAATGCTAATATAATATTAGAAAATTTCAAAATTAATTCTGTGCAACTAGAGTGTGTATAACTGCACAGATGATTGCAGTTGGAACAAAGCAACTCCCCTCCTTTTGTGGAGATGATGTTATCTTGCACATTGCAATGGCCTAGACTTAGTTCAGGGATTTTGTGAAGATGTGTGTTCTCTAGATATAATAACTTTATGGGAGGACAGAAGAATTGCTCACTAAAGCCAAAAGAAGCAAGGTGAAGTGGAATTGTCTGTGTTAGAGGGAATTCTGGGCAGGAGAGACCACAACTGTTCAGAGAAAGCACTCTTGTCAACACATTACTGCACTGAGAAAAAGTGAGCGAATAGCAAGAGCAGGAAATAGTGAATGGCCATGATGGAATATAAGCAAAAGCGCATTACTCACAATCCTCTGGGAAGTTCTTCTGTAAAAACCCAGTTGAAATAAAATGAACAATAGCTAGCTGCATAAGAGCACAGATGTCTCGCTACTCCTAGTTGGCAATGGGCCAAGGCAGGGCACAGAAACCCTCAGGATTCTGTCTCCTCATCCTCTTTGCACTGGAAACTACAAATCCTGTGAAACTGCTCCTGACATGACAGATTTGGAACATCTTGTATTGTTTTTCAGTATAAGGTGATTATAGATAGAGAAAAAAGAGAACATTTTGAAATATTGATATTGTATCTGCCGCCTCCCTCCATCACTTCTTCAAAAAAATTTAAGAGGCTAGCCAAATACAAAAGGTGGAACAGCATCTTGATGTTAGATGCTAAGATGAATATAGATAGTGTATGCTCATGCAATACTGTGTGGCAGCCACCAAAGACACAGTAAGCTTACATGACTTCCAAATGAACTCTACCGTCATGTCCTGGAGACATTTTAAACTGTCCAACTTACTTAGCATCTCTAGAGTTCTGAAGCCATCTAGACTATTGGACTGAGAACTGATAGCAGCTGACCTCTTTATTTTCCTCATTGCTGTCTTCCTTGCTGCTGTCTTGATTGTGCCACTAATTAATCCTTTTGAATATACTTGAGTTTTCATTGCTTGACTGTTGTTGATTTGTCATTGCTCATTGCATTCTTAGCATGTACCCGCAGCCTGCATGTTGTAAAATGGAACCTTCCTATTTTAAAATATATGTTTGATGACAAGAGATGTGTGCTGCAATAATCTTCTGATTGTGTGGTGTTTTTTTTTTATGTACAGACAAACCTTTGTCAGCCACTATGCTGTAGTCTGTGTGGGGCTAAGTGGATGGCAGGGATAGGGATGCATACCTAAGCCTGATCTGAGCTTCCAGCCATGAAAACTACTGTAAACACATTCAGCCACTTGTGCTTTCAGGCTCCTTTGTCGATCTTCCATTGAACCTGCAAAGGTCTGAAAGGCAACTGGCAGTTTAGGACACATGGGAGATGGGCTCATGAACCCCCACATTCTCTCAATTCATCAAGCCCTTGGCAATCAGACTGAAGTAACAAATCAGGTGAAGGATGACCTTCACACTCAGGCTTGTTTCTGGCCCGAGAAAGCCCAAAGACTAGCTTAAGGAGAGGCCAGACCAGAGCCTGAAAATAGTTCAGGCTATTCTGAACTTCTAGCATGAAGATGATCAAATCTGAAAATAGTGATTAACACACTACACAAGAGAACCACAGATACAAACAAAGGTACCACATAGAAGAACAAGCCATGCTGAGGGAAAATCAGCATGGCTTCTGTAAGGGTAAGTCTTGCCTCACATACGTTTTAGAATTCTTTGAAAAGGTCAACAGGCGTGTGGATGCGGGCAAACCAGTGGATATTGTCTATCTGGATTTTCAGAAGGTGTTTGACGTGGTCCCTCACCAAAGGCTGCTGAGAAAACTCCACAGTCAGGGAATAAGACGGCAGGTCCTCTTATGGATTGAGAATTGGTTGAGAAACAGGAAACAGAGAGTAGGTGTCAATGGGCAATTTTCACAATGGAGAGAGATGAAAAGTGGTGTGCCCCTGGGATCTATACTAGGACCAATGCTTTTCAACCTGTTCATAAATGACCTAGAGACAGGGATAAGCAGTGAGGTGGCTAAGTTTGCAGATGACACTAACCTTTTCTGAGTGGTGAAGAACAGAAGGGATTGTGAAGAGCTCCAGAAGGATATCTCCAAACTGGGAGAATGGGAGGCAAAATGGCAAATGCATTTCAATATAAGAAAATGTAAAGTAATGCACATTGGAGCAAAAAATCAAAACTTTAGTTATCAGCTGATGGGTTCTGGGCTGCCAGGAAAGAAATTTGGTATGCTGGTGGACAGCTCCATGAAAATGTCAACCCAGTGTGCAGTGGCAGTGAAGAAAGCCAATTCCATGCTAGGTCATTAAAAGGGGGATTAAAAATAAAACAGCCAACATGATAATCGCATTGTACAAAACGCTGGTAAGGCCGCACATGGAGTATTGCATGCAGTTCTGGTCGTCACACCTCAAAAAAGAAATGATGGAACTGGAAAAGGTGCTAAAGAGAGTGACTCAAATGATGACTGGGCTGGGGCACCTCCCTTATGAGGAAAGGCTACCTTGTTTAGGTTTCTTTATTCTAGAGAAAAGGTGCCTGAGGGGGGACATGACTGAGATGTATAATATTATGCAGGGGGTGGATAAAGTGGAAAGAGGTAAGCTCTTTTCCTTCTCATGCAATACCAGAATCGGGACATCCACTCAAATTTACTGTTGGGAGAGTGAGAACAGATAAAAGAAAATATTTCTTTACCCAGCATGTTTTTAGTCTGTGGAACTCCTTGCCACAGGCTGTGATGATGGCATCTGGCCTAGATGCCTTTAAAAGGGGATTCAACAGATTTCTGGAGGAAAAGTCCATCACAGGTTACAAGCCATGATGGGGATGTATAATCTCTAGGTTTAAAACGAAGGTACTTCAAAATGCCAGATGCAGTAGAGTGGTGCTCCCAGAGGCATCTGGTGGGTCCACTGTGAGATACAGGAATCTGGACTAGATTGGCTCTTGGCCTGATCCACCAGGGTTCTTATGTTGTTATGTTCTTATGTACAGATATTTACTCAAAGAGCCTGAAATAGCAGCTACTTTTGGAATGGACAACTTGTGGCCTGCCAGATGTTGTTAGACTGCAGATCCCACTAGCCCAAGCCAGCAGAGCTAACAAGGGCTGTTGGGAGTTGCTATCCAAACACTAAAGTTTTAGACCAGTGGTTTCCATCACTAGCTACATGGGCTTGGGTTTCTGGGAGCTGCAGTTCAAGAACATTTGGTTTACCCAAGGTTGGGAACCACTGTTCTAGACAAAGGATTCTTAGAGCAACACACACAAATGCCCCATATAAAAATCTCAGCTGAAAGTTTCCAGTTCAAGGCCATGTACTGAACTGGTCAAACTGGATGATACAGTTTATATGTCGTTTGAAGCAGATTTCCTTAAATGCTGAAAGGCATACAATTTGATTTACCATGCCCATAACTTTGAAGAAAATACATTATAGGAATTTGAAGGGTCTGTCTGCTTCTAAATGGGAATGCCTCATCAGTTTGACCTTGAGTATCATGAGTATGTGGTAATCTGAATATATTTTCCCCCTCTGAAAATCTAACATTATATCCACTGTGCCATGTGCAATGTGTTGCAGATATCCCTTTTGACCACACATTTTATTGATCAGCTGCTTACCCTTTCTAATCCCGTGGCTAATGAATCTGTGTGGTTGAGTGGCTGACATGTTGGTCTGAGGAAATCTGAGTTGAGAAATCCATGCTTTTCTATAAAATTGGGAGCCATAACCTTCTTGACAGAGTAGTTGTGAAACTGAAATGGAATAATCCCCATATATGCTGCTTCAGCCTTCTTGGAAGAAAGCCAGAGCACCAATCCAGCAAGCAAAATAAGACGAGCCAGTTTAATATTTGAAATGTTTGACTATGTAACTCAAATTCATAATAAGACTGTTTGGAACATAGTGTTGGAAGGAATCAGTCTTCATATTTGACTCTCAGATTCCTTGGAAGCATCATTTCTTCTTGTACTTCCTCTGTTGTTTGCTCTTGCAGTGTGTTAGAACTGGTGGCAGACTAACCCTTTTTTACTAATTTAAACCTTAAACTTTTTATTATTCTAACTGCTATACCATGAGATGTATTTTGGTTGGTAACAGCCTGGAATTTAAAAAAAAAAAAAAGGATTTTTGAGCCTTCATGCTCTTTGAACATTTCCAGTATTTGTAATTTGTGTTAAGGGCAGAAGAAGGCAAAATTTGTTCTTTGTTGGTTTTTGAAGATAGGAGGGAAGTATTAATAATCTTTGTTTGCAGTCATACTTTCATGGTAGATTTATTTCTTAATGTATTTTTTACAAGCACAACCTTCCCAAGCACCACCCTTTTGTAAAATTATGCTGGGCCGTTGTCTGCCATCCTATGTCCCAGATTGGTGATTTTATAGCGGGTAGGGTTCTACAGGCGTGCCTCGCTAGACAGTTACCCCACATGACAGTTTTTTCACTAGACATTGACTTTTTGCGATCGTTATAGCGATTCTCAAAACAGTGATTCCTGTGGGGGAATTTCGCTGTACAATGTTTGGTCCCTGCTTCAGAAACCGATTTTCGCTAGATGACGATTTTGACAGCTCCCTCCACGCTCGCAAACAGGTGTTTTGGGGACCTAAGCTTCGCAAGACAGCTATTTAAACAGCTGATTGGCGGTTCGCAAAGCGGCTTTCCTATGGCCGATCTTCACTAGACGTTTCTTCCCCATTGGAACGCATTAAACAGGTTTCAATGCATTCCAAAGGGGAAATGCTTTTCGCTAGACAATGATTTCGCTAAACAGTGATTTCAGTGGAACGGATTATCATCGTCTAGCGAGGCACCACTGTATTTGCTTTCTTTTAATATCTTTTATACGTTTTATATCGTTTTAATATTTTTAGCTTTATGTTTTGTAATATTTTGTGAGCCACTCAGAGTAGTGGCATGGTCACTAAATGGGAGGAGTATAAATCTAAGTAAGTAAGTAAGTAAGTAAGTAAGTAAGTAAGTAAGTAAGTAAGTAAGTAAGTAAGTAAGTAAGTAAGTAAGTAAGTATGTATGTAAATGTTTGTTTGTTTGTTTATACTATTAATAATACAAAAAGCTACCAACATCTCCTACCTTTTCCTGACTCTTTCCTGAAGTGTTCATGCAATATTCAATTTTTCTTTTTCTGTACATTCTCGAGGTCTTTAACAACCCCCCCTCTGGATCTTTTATCCACTTGCTAAGTCCAGATTAATTTATTACATTCCACCTACCTCTTAACTGCTTCTTCTAAATATGTGATGGGGCTTAGAGGTGCATGAAGGGATTCAGAGATAAGGAGGGGAAGAAGTTTCCCAATTCCATCATGCAGTGAAAGGCTGAGATATAATAGTATCACCTTTGAGTTTTATTATGCATGGCCATGGAATAAGATGCAAGACGAATGACTGATTAGAGCTCATGTTTAGCTAAATTAACATCTCAAGTCCATTTTTGTAGTTAAATCTCAGTTCATCATAATCTAAAAGCAAATATTTGCCTTTAATATCTCTGATTTATGCATAGAAGACCATGTGCTGCTCATTTCTCTCTTAATTACTGTATTATTATTTTTTTAAAACTGCTTTCAGGCAGAAAGTCAAGGCCTGCTGTGTTTTATGTATTATATTCTGCAACTCAGTTCCCCATTTTAAAAAAACAAACAAATGAAACATCTAATTAATCTGTGTATTGCAAGTACTTTTTGTTTAAACTCGCGGTACTTATAAAGAGAGCCGGACAAAAGTGTAAAATGTTGCTAATTTGTTGCATCTAAGGGGAAATGGGTAATATGAAATTATATTTCTTTATTCCCCAGTGCCTTTGAAAATCGAGGGTTAGCACCCATTGCATAAAGTGCACTAAATGAGAGAAATTTCATCTGTAGGGATGTTTGAAGAGGCCCTTGATATCCCATAGGAGAAGAGATTTTCTGTGTGAAATAATCTGCATAAATGCAGTTTTCTGTAATGTTCTTCCTTATTTTTGTATATCAATGATAGTAACAACACTGAACATGTTGATATGCTATGTAGGTTCTATCTGGCTCTGTAATGCTTCAAACTTACCCTTCTGATATACAACCTAATTAATTGAGAATCCTTGGGAAGCAAAGCTAAAGCCCTCCAGACTTTTGATATTCTTCACCAATACTCCATACCTTTTAGTAGGTGAATAATTTAAAAATGCTACTCATTTCTCCCTCACGTGGATGTCAAACAAACTAACAAGGATAGAATCTCACATACAGTGGGAAAATCCTGTTATATTAATCTGAGTCATATTTGAAGAGCTTGTCTTTTTAGATAGATCAGTGTAAGGTGTGGGGCCAGTGGCATTAAGACACTGCTTTATTGGAACATTATTCTGAAATCTGAAGGGTTTCAGTTCAATTTCAATTCACTGTACTGCTGTATTACTCCCTTTGTTCACCTCACTAGGGCCAATTATTTTAGCCTCAGTCATTTGGTGATGGGCAGCTTGATGTCAATGCAATTAGTAGTGTTGCACGATTAGGGCCTGGTTCCACTGTTGGAGTAAACTGGGAGAGGGATTTTTTCTTTTTGATTTGGGCTAAAATCACATGGACTTTAGCCCAAATCCAAAACTTTAGGGTCAGTCTGTGCATCCTTGCCACCACTGTCACCAACATCTTGACCTTCTCTCTATTGTAGCCTTGGCCTCTCCTTCATTTGTGCTGGTGCCACCTCTGCCTCCCCTCTTCCACTGCTATCACCTTAGCCTCCCCTACACCACCTCCACCTTTGCCAATTTTGGAAGCCCTGACCGGGCACCTGCATCAAACAGCTGACTGGTGACATACTGCTTGAAGCTGCCGGACGCTGGGAAGAAGCTGGCTTCAAGCCGTGGGATTGCCTGTCAGCTGCTTGGCACAGGCACCTCACCCCACCAATCAGCTGACTGGAGTTTCCAAAATCAGATTGTGTTGTTGCTTCCTTTTTTTAAAATTATTTCTATCCGGTATAGAGGATTCCCACTGTAGTGTAGTGGATAGGGTTCGAATCCCCTCTTGGCCATGAAAACTCACTGGGGAGTGGAACTGGTAAAACCTCTCCTTAAATATCTCATTTACCTTGAAAGCCCTATTAAGGTCACTATAAGCCAGTTCCGACTTGACAGGACAGAACAGACTCACACATCTGGTATAGAGCTATAGCAGATAGCAATAGTGGGGTTTTTTAAGCAAACTAGAGAGACATCACATGTGCAATTGATTTCAATGAATCCATTCCATGTCCTCCACAATATAAACAGACTTCTGGTGGAGGAGCACAAAAACTCCATACCACTCAAATTAACTTGATCCCACTGAGCACTTGCACATACCTTATGTGTATGCCAAAATTTAAGTCAATTTTTTTTCAGGAACACCTGAGTTAAAAGCAGTTTTTATTGTCAGTGGGCTCAGGCTCCGTCATGAGAAATGTGTAAATGTTTTCCCTTCATTTCCACTGTGCATAAGCACTGAAGTAGATGTTCAGTTACTTGTGCTCTGTTCTTGACAGTCTACACCAGTGTCCCTGTGCTGGAGAAAGAAAACTGTGAGTGACCTATTATTTTACTTTCAGTTTTTGCCCTCAGAAGTGGCGGATCAGACCATGTTTCATCCTCTCACACACTTGCAAATTTTAGCAAACTGATTGCTAGATCAAGGTACTTGTGCTTCGCTGTTCCCAAAGCCAGTGTATGAAAGGAGTGTTGTGGAAAGATTTTGTGTAGTATTTCTGAATATTAGTTTTGGCTGACAGATGTTTGGTCTATGCTGGATCTCAGCTTGAGAGTGTGAAGGACTCTTGATATCAATGAAATATTCAGAAGCAAAACGTCTGCCTCACTACCAAAGTTCATTATGAGCAATGAGGGAAAAGGAATTAAATAAATGCACAGTATGATGAATTGTATCAGCAGTTTTTTTAATTTAATGGGATTTTGTCAAGATTTTTGCAGGAAACACCAGCTGATTTGTATTGCCTTCAAAATGTAGTATTTAGATTATTTATTGTGTTCCAAAGCAATTTAAGAAATATTGATATAGCAGGAAAGATGCCCCGGAACAGTAATACATGAGAACTCACTGGGGATTTCACATTTGCAGAGGAAGCTTTTGCAGTTAAAATGCTATAAATCTTATATAAGTCACTAAATGAATCAGAAGAAAAAATAATTATCAAGATAATGTTCAAAATCCTTTAAGCACTCAGGGATTGGCAAAGTATTACTGTTGAATTCCCTGTTATGTGAACCAAGGCTATTTGAAACTCATGCAACTTAAAAGTATAGGGAGTTTGTTGAGTTGAACACTTTTCAAATGAGGCAGGATCCAAGAACCATGCCTAAGTAACTGTACATCATACAGGCTACTATGTGTTGCAAGACAACAATAATCCATATAAAGAATGTTGCCTGAGGACAGCCTAGTCTGGAATGCATATCCTCAGAAACCTAAGTCCTGTACTTCTACAGCACACCCTAAGTACAAGGGAGCGACTGATCTCTCAGAGAACAGGAAAGGGGCATGTTTATTGAGTCAAGTTATTCCCTCTCCATTTTGTAATTACAGCAGCATAATAAAAAAAACTTCATATCTGATAGCAGGAGTTTACCAACTCATACTCAGCTGGGGTATTTTTAAGAAAGCATTACAGCCTTTGATGTATAGACATGTATCCAACATTATTTCCTTATTAGCCAGTGTATGTTCTCAGTTGCAAGTTTTCTCAGTAGCTTACCAAAGCAATTAACTTCTGAGTTCTCCAGATGCAGCCCTCTGATTCATCATTTTAAAGAAACCTCATCTGACCAAAGTAGCATCCTGTCCCATTCCCACTTCAAAGGAAAATATTTAATAAGTTGCAGGGCTGAAAGAAACTTGTTGAGGATTTTTATTTGTAGAGGCAAAATAAGTGTTTTGTGTTTTCATGAATATGTGCTTGCAAGGATAATATCCTAATCCTGAGAATTATACAAAGTTTCCTCTGTGTGCACTTACTTGAGTCCTACATAAAACTTTAAAGAACACCTTCAAATGCATCATAGTGAAAGGCTGTTAAAAGACGTCTCTGCATGGAGATTTTGAATGGATTTGAAATTGCTGCTACTTACTGCAGTAATTCTCCAAACAGTCCACATAATAGAAGAGGACTGATCCAGTCTGAAAACCAGCAATAAGCCATAAAATCTAAATGAATGACATGATCCAATTTTCAAGAAAAGATTTGCTTTGGAAATCCCAAGAACCCCAGCTAGCTAATGTACAACAGGAAATTCAGGGGCTTTCTGTTTTATATCAGAATTTGGAATTAAAACTGGTATATTGTGTGAGTTTCTTTCCTTCTTCAAAAGGCAGGCTTTAACAGACTGCAAAGATGGAGGATCTTAAAGCAAGGTGTGGAATGAGACTAGCATTACCCACATAGCAGCTTCTCAAAAATTTGCCATATGACAACTAAATGGGAAAGGCTAATCAAAGATCTGTAATAATTACTTGACACTTGCAGTTTTAGGACAGCTTTCTGCAAGTTGGGTTAGCCATCACATTAACATGTGAAAGCTCATTCATACCACAGATAGACATTCCATACTGCTGGAAGTGCAGCCTTTATCAGTGGTATAGCTTGGCACATTACTTCTAAAATAAACTTCCTGGATTACTTACTGTTTTGTGGTTACGGTGCTGATCTTCTCAACATTTCTGTCTGTAGATGTAGTTTATTGCATGTTGGCATCAGTCACAGTTTCCAGCACACCAGAAAAATGCCAGGAAGTACTCTTCAGTTCCTTCTGTTGCTCGATTCTGATGCTGAGCCTTGAAAATACAAAAACACATCAGCTAAAACAAAACCACAAATCCTTTCTTATTTGGAAATGATGAAAGAATACTATAAAGTTTTGTGGTCAAAATGGCTGTAAAATGTCTTAAAATTCCCTTTGAAAGTAACCTTGTTACAGCTTCTTCAACAGAAAATAACTAGATACCATTAACTATATTAATTCGTAACCAGTTATTTCCAGGTTCTGCTCAGTGATGTCATGCAGATGCCAGGAATAAAGTGATGTACATGCACATATATGTTCAGTCATATTGTAAAATCTGTATTGCCACCACATGCATCTTTACACAGAGAGATTTTAAAGAGTTTACAGCAAATTGTAGCTTCCATGTTGAAAATACAGTAGAATACTGTACATATTTGGATCTCTGCGAAACCCTATTTACCGCTCAATCCCATTCATGTTTCCTTTGAAATAAGTCCCACCAACTTCTTTGGGGGTTTACTGGTATATATGCTTAAGGTTGCAGCCTTAGCAGATAGCCACCTAGTTCTTATTTTTCTATTAATTCTTTAAAAATATGGGCATTATCTTTCTGTTTTTCTTCTCTTGAACCATAGATATTGGGGAATGTAAAAATCAGCACAAAAAGACTACACCTGCTTTTTCTTGTATTTCTGATAATATAATGTGGTGCTTTTTTTTTATGATGGTTGACCTTCCTGATGGTTGCCTCATCCAATGTTAAAAGATGGAAGAGAAGCCAGAAAAAGTATGGAGGGAAAAGCTCCATCACTTTTCAGAATCAATATTATGTAAGTCTCCTGAAATGCTAATTAAATTAGAGCTGCCATTCAAAGATCCATGTTATTATTTATTCCAAAGTGCAAACCCATATTTTAATATATCTAGCAATGCCCGAGACAAGGTCACTTTGAATAAAGATTGTAATATTTTTTCAGGTGCTGGATTCCAATGACTTCTTTGTAAACATCTGATATAAACGGAACCAGATGTCGCCTTTCCTAACCATTCTGCAAAATTCAGTACAAGCAACCAAATCAAACTAACCCTGTTATTAAAAGCAAGTCCCCTGCCCAGAGCTTTAGGGTGTGCCCCAGTAATGTAAGTGCTAAAACCACTTATTTCTCAGCTTTATCATTCACGTAGGAGCTCGGATCCGCTAAGAGCACCCAGCCTGAACCAAACTATGGGAAGGGTTTGCTACTGGTCTGTTGGAGCTGAACCCTTAATTTAGCACCAGGCAGAAGTTGTTACATCTACACTAGATTCTTATACCCATTCTGGAGACTGTAAATGTGTGTTGTACCACAAATGTGGAAATTTCATATTGCAATTGTGGTTACTTTAAAACGTTATTTACCCAACTTAAACTGAAGTCCTAAACACTCTCCCTCAGTATTACTGAAATCAACTAGACTTTCAATATAGAACTGTTATATGTAAAAACAAATGAGCCTTTGACTAAAAGGGATGAGGGATGGATTTAGAAACGCAAGTGAAACCTGTATTTCACTGTTTTATGTGTGTGTGCAAAAGTCAGTTTCATGTTACTTGCAGTATCTGTAGTGCAATGTTTTTGAACCCTACTTGGGATGCTTGAGCAGGAGGAGCTGTTGTGCTCATGTCTTCCTTCCCAAATGCTGCTGTGGAAGCAAGAATATTGGACTAAATAGACTTCAGTCTGATCCAGCGCAGCTATTCTTCAGTTCTCATGCTATCACCATTTAGATAAATGGCAGCTAACTCAATAGGAACATTTCAGTATAGCATTTTATTTTATTTGTGATGATATAAGTAGACAGCAATGAACAGTCTCTGCCTGGTATTATGGTAACTCATTCATTTATGCAATTCATCATTTGATGTTTCAGTCTACAAACAGTGAAAATATATGAAACTGTTCCTAGCATAAAACTCATGTATCTAGTTAGGATGTCGGTTTATCTAATGAGCATCGAAAACATTTCCCTCCAAAGTGTTTATTGGTCCCCATTATATTTAGATCAGTTAAGTGGACTCATTTCAATAGAAGAAGTTTATTTAAGTCATCGTGTAAAGGGGATACATCTGTTCTGACCCTGATAGAAATGTGTGTCTGCACAACACTTATTGGACTCAATCAGTGCACTCAATCCCGCAATCCCACCATTCCTGGGACACCCTTCTTGAGCCCATTCTGATCTCCAAGCAGTCAATATATAAGCTATGGACAGACAAGGCATTAGTGATGTAGTTCAAACAGGGAATATGGAGCATTGTTGGCTTATAGTCTTCTGCATATTTCCTGCCCAGATTTTTCTGTAGCTAGAAAGCGGCTCTGCAGGATGCTAAAGTTGGGACTGTATTCTAGCAGGGGAAATTCATCATTAAGTGGCAGATTACACTTGGTGCCTTAAGTCTTAGGGCTACTTCACCTAGAAATAATATTTATTGTAGCTTTATTTAATGTCATCTATCCAATTACTGTGTGTTCCTCCAGAAAAAAAAGCTATAAAGGGGGACGCACACCTCTTTAAAATGTATTGATGGATAAACATCAAAGCTTATCATAATTTTCTAGCATATGTCTTGTGTGTGCCTAAATGTTTGGAGACCCGCATTTATCATTTCCCCAACTTGTATTTAACACAGCAAAAATCACTATAGCTGCATCAAACACAGTTGCCAAGAAAACCTCCAAACTGCACCTCCTAGAAAAATTGAGCCTACGGTGTTTAAAGATATGGGCTCTGTCTTTAAAGCCAGAATAGAAACATACATAATTATTTGATTCTACACATTAAAAAAAAGTTTGCAGGTTGACACCCATGGCTGACTGGTTTCTATTCTGGAGGAATTACTGAGAGTGGGGAATTGTTTTTGTGCATGAGGTTACTGAGGATAAACATGATACTAGAGGTGTTTCTTCCCACTGAGCTCGAAACAATGTAAGCCTATCTGGGGGGTGGGGCTGGGAAATGTGTCATCTGTGCTGAGCATGAGTCAAACATTAGACTTTTCTGTTGAAATGTTCATAGTAAATTAAGTGTATTTCCATAGGACGTGGGTGTTTTAAATATATTTATACTTCTGTGTATTTGAAACTATTGGTATCTCTAACCTTCTCTTGAAAGCCATGTCCTAGTGGTAAAGTAATCCTTCCATAAAATATAAGCTGCTTACTGATAATAAGTACTGTAGGTAAATTTGTTTCATTCACTGCTTTATTGTCATTTGTTCAGCCAAACTGCTTTTCACAAACCCATTATCAGTAATGTTCATGCATTTAAAGATGACTATTAAATTATTTCCAGTCTAGAACCTAGGATTGTAATTCTTTTTGTACAAGATATTTTTTCTTCCTTTTGGTATGGAGTGCAACTATAATTTTAACTATAATACTTCACATGTGTAGAACATTATACAAGTAGACAGCAGTATATTCAATCACATCAGTGTTGTTGCACAAATTATCAGCAAAACTCCCTGGGATCTTCTGTGTGATCCTTAAGAAAGCAATTGGGTACATGTGCACATTTCTTTCTTTTTCCAGCACAAACCATGTTTTTCAATTCAACAATCCTAAACTTTCTAAGAAGGTTTTTTTATGTGATTTGATTTTTCAGTATGTCATTGAAGCTCAAGAGTTTTTAACTGCAGACTGCCCTAGTGTTTTTCAGACCCTCTACTGCTCTTTACTTCAGATGTGGCCAAGAGATGTGATGACTTTCCACAACAACAAGCCATGATGTGATGAACACAGAAGGCTGGCAAAGAAAGAGGATTCACTAACTTTGTATAAAGAAGGGTGTGGAAAGCCTTTTGAAATCTACTCAGAGACAATTTAGAGAGTGTTTCCGGGCTTCTGATTCCTTCTGAATGCTAGACTTGAGAGCTTTTGAGAGATACTGTCAAAAGCTCTCAAGTTAATTAAGACTAAAGACCAACTTTTTTTTGTCTCTTCTCACTGCAGTTCTTCACCTCAGGAATCCCTTGATTAAAAACTAATCATTTGGATTCTGCTTTTCAATGCAAGTCATTTCTAGGAACATCAAACTGAAAAGTACCCCATGCTCTAAGAAACTTTACAAATGTTAACTTGAAGCAAATTACATGTGGCTAATGTACATCTTCAAAGGTCTTTCTTTAAGAATGAGATTAGTCTGGTTGTGATGGTGAAGAGAGCCATGTACACTGCCTTGATCTCGCTAGAGGAGAGGAAGGATATCAATGCAAAAAGCAACAACAATAGTAGCAGTAATAGAAGAAGAAGAAGTAAAAAATAAATAAATCTGCAGCCAGATATTTAGAGTTTGGTTTGACTGAAAATAATGATGCTGGTGAGCACTGTTAAATGAACTTTGGGCAATACCCAGTACTTATAAATATATTATTAAATTAACTTCACATTCCTCAGCAGGAAACCATTGTTTGTTTGTTTGTATCCTTTACATCTTGCCTTCCTTCCATGGAGCTCAAGGCATCATGCATGGCTTTCTTCGTCCCTATTTTATCCTCACAACAGCTGTGTAAGATAGGTCAAGCTGATAGTGAGTATATGGTCAGTCAAGCTGAGACCCGCAACGTCAGTCAGAGAATTTGGTGGCTTAGTGGAGCTAAAATGTGGATCTCAAATCCTGCCCTAGTATTTGACCACTACAGCAGACTGGTCTAAATATGCATGCACATAGGGTACACACAGGCCAGTGAGATCAAAGTCAAATACAGAATATGCCTACTCTACGAGGCTGGATTTCTGTGTTTCTTTCACCATTGCTATGAGTCTCAACGGGGTTTGTAAAGTACGGAAAGGACAGAATAGACTCAGCAAGTAGTGCAGCACCATCTGTAAATTTTATTTCTTGATCACACTTTTTTCCTGTCTAGACCTACAAGAAAATGAAAACAACAGTCTGTGCATGGAACACCAACCCATAATATGCCATTTCCACAAGTTGCAATCTAATAACATCTGGAGGGCTGGACTTTGCCTATCCCTGCTATGAACAAACAATGTCTCCCTCTCTCACCACTTTCTATAAAGACGAGACTTCTACTTTGTCTTCTACTTTTTTGGTGCACAGAGGAAGTGGGGGTGCAGATTAGACTCTATTAGGGCAATGGAGATGTGTTGCGTCACTTATTTTTAAAATAGAAAACTTCCTCCTAGAAGCAGAAAGCAACAGGAGGGGCAATAAGAGGCATTTTCTCCCTTTTCTTTCACTTGTCATAAAGGTCTGGTTGAGAACCTGTCCAAGCCAAATCTGCTTTCCCAAGAGAATCTAAATTTTTTAAGGAAGCGGACCAAATAGGGCTACTTGAGATACATATGCTATTTGGATGCAAAGATCACACTGTATGGTATATTGGACTTTGACCTGACCTCTAGCAATCCTATTTAGCTTGATCCACCTCATTCCAACTACCATGTGTAGACAATTGCTTTAGTTATACTGTTCCAGGTTTACTTTGTGTTTTGGGGTTTTTTTTAAACAAAGATTACTCCATAATAAATTAGATAGAAATATCTAAAAAGCATACTGTAATTTGTAGCATGTGCCACTTTAATTCCAAATTAACACCCAAACATAGCGTTGTGATTTTTTTTGCTCCTTGCTGCCACTTTAAAAAAACATTTATTACTCATTCATAAGGTATACAGTTTCTCCACTACGCTTGATACCTTTAGATTTAGTTTGCATTTTCCTTCATTGCTCTAGTATGTTTCAACGTCCCAGATGTGGTGCATCATTAACACTGAATGTACCCATGACAGCTAATGTAAAGCATCATCATTCATAAAACATTGTACAGTGGGAGAAATCACTGGCATTCCTTTCTTCAATCTAAGTAAATGTGTGTTTCTTGGTTTTCTTTTTCTTTTTCTTTTAAATTTCCAGCATGATTTCTTTTTCATGCTTGTGGCTTTTATAGAAAATCATGTGATTATGGTAGGAGTGCCAAGATGTTTGCTTTCTATTTCAGTCAAGCTATTTTTTTTTCTCTTTGAGATGAGTTACAGTAGAAATAGGAAAAGAAAATCAGTTCCTTTAGCCCACAAACTATTTAATCCAGGTTACATCCACTGAAGTCAACAAGATTGCTTCAGGAAGAGTGAGTTAATTATGGACACAAGCCAATGATAAGGCTGTGGATTTGGGATAATGTTTCACTGCTAATGATGATCAGATAGAAATTACAGAGGAGCATGATGTATCTCCTATCTTCAGTGCCAAATCTGTCCAAATCAATGCTATCGCTGCTCTTTATTATAACTTTTTAAACACCCTGTTTCACTCATTTTTCCTACTATTGACTCCCCTCTTTGAAAAGAAAAACACAAATAACCCAGTTTTGAGAAGGGTTTGTTTTTATTTTAAAAATGCATATCCTGCCTTTTCCAATTAAACTCAAAATCACTTAAAATAGGAATGTGGTGGTAATACAGTTATTTATGTGGAATATTGAAGAGCTAAGTTGACAGCCAAGCAGCATTTGGTCCATCTGCTTATTGTTCTGAAGAAAGCAAAGCCATCTTGTTCACTGGAATGCATGTATTCAAGGCAGATGATCTTTAAGTCTGCTGTATCTAAGAATTTTAACATTGGTTTGTTCTGGGTTTTTCGGGCTCTTTGGCCGTGTTCTGAAGGTGTTCTTCCTAACGTTTCGCCAGTCTCTGTGGCCGGCATCTTCAGAGTATCATTCTCATGTTTTGAGAAATTAAAATGGGATTTCCCCAGTGGTTGAGTGTGGTACAACTGTGTTGAATCCTTTGGTTCTTTAGCAAGTCCAGCTCACTATTGGGGTTAAAATGAGAAGTGGCATACAAGAGATATCCTGGAATTATCCTCTCTTTTTTTTCTCCTCCCCAGCCATCCTAAAAATATTTGCACTACTGCCTGCTGCCCCCCTTCCTCAATTTCCACCTGAAAGGAAGGACATGAAGGTTAGTTTCAGAAGCAGCTGGGTGTAGCTGAGCTTACACTCAGGGGGATGCATGCATTTGCATGGGAAAGAAAGAGGGCCTTCTCAGATTTCCTAGACTGTCCTTTACCTGCTCTGACCTGACCTTCTTTTGGTTTTAGATTGCTATTCTTAGGGTTGCTGATATCACTTCCTTCCTTTGTACACTTTTTTTTGGTCTCTTCTTTGTTCTCCAGAGATGAAAGTGTCCCTGACATCTCCAGTTTAGTCAACTGGAATGAAGACTTCTACGTTTCATATCACAAGTGTACTTCTCTAATAAACATAAGATTTTTTATTTTCTCAGATAAATTAGGAATGGCATTTGAGGGAGAAATGTAATATTTTCCAGTTTCGGAACTGAACTCAGAATTTAAGATTGCTCTTTTATCATGCCTGCTTACTCTCCAACAATTGCTGTTGATGATGATGATGTTATGTGCTGTCACGTTGCCTCTGATGTATGGTGGCCCTACGAATGAGCAATATCCAAAATGTCCTGTCCTCAGCAGTCCTTCTCAGCTCCTGCAAACTAAAGTCAGTAGCTTCCTTTAGGGAGTCAATCCATCTCATATTTGGTTTTCCTCCTTTCCTGCTACATTCAGCGTTTCCCACCATTATTATATTTTCTAACAAACCTTGCCTTCTCATGATATGCCCAAACAATGACAGTCTCAACTTCACCATTTCTGCCTCAAATGATAGTTCAGGCTTGACTTCCTCACTTGTTTGTCTTTCTGGCAATCCAGGGTATCCACAAAGCTCTCCTCCAGTACCATATTTCAAACAAATCAGTTTTTTCCCATCAGCTTTCACACCCAACCTGATGATCAGGAATACAAAAAGGTAGATTATCTTGGTCTTGGTCTCCAGTGACATCACCTTGCAGTTGATCATCTTTTCTAATTCCTTGATTGCTGCCCTGCAAAATCTTAGACCTCTTCTGATTTTTTGGCTGCAACCATTGATGACTGAACCAAGGTATTCAAAATCTTTCACTATTTCAGTTTCATTGTTGTCAGCATTAAAATTATGTAGTTCTTCTTTAGACAAGATTTTAGTCATTTTAATGTTCAGGTGCAGTTCTTCTTGGGCACTTTCTAGTCCAGCTTTCCATATGATATGATCTACATACAGATTGAATAGGTTGGGAGATAAAATACACTGTTGCCTGACAGTGTTGGCTTTACTCTTTAATTTTGCCTACTCCATACTGTTCTAGCTTCTTGTCACAGTACAATCAAGTGCTGAGGCAAACCTTTTTTTCCCCCAAACAACCCATAGCTTATCATGATACACAGAGTCAAAGACTTCACTGTAGTTTATAAAGCATAGACTGATCTTCTCCAGAACGTCTTTGGTATGCTCCAGTAGCCAGAAGAGATTTGCAATCTGATCTTGACTGCTGCTTTATTTTGGAATCCAGATTGAACCTAAGGCATTTCTTGCTTTTACATCTTGAGCATCACTTGCTGGCATGGGAAATTAGAGTAATGGTCCTACAATTATTGCACTCCTTTCTTAGGTATTGGAATATATACTGAATGTATCCCATTTGTGGGCCATTGTTTTGTTTTCCATATTTGTTGCCATATTCTTGTTAGGATTTTTACAGCTTCTGTCTCTGTAGCTTGAAATAGTTCTATCAATATTCTATCTACTGCTGGTGATTTATTTCTTCCCAGTGCTTTCAGAACAGTTTCTAGAATTGCAGGTTTTTAATGGATTCCTCTTCAAAGGAATCTGCTATCCTTTTATTCTATGTACAGGTCTTCAGTATACTATTTCTACCTTCTCTTGATTTTCTCCTGGTCAGATAGTGTGCTTCCTTGTTGATCTTCCAGTGTCCTAATCTAGGCTTAAATTTCCCTTTGAGTTTTAGGATCTTCTGGAAGATATCTGTTGGTTTTCCTTCTCTGTTGTTCTATTTCTTTGCAGTGGCCATTATAATAATTTTCTTTGCCTCTACATGACTGTCACTGAAATGGTGCATTCAGGATTTCTGACACTACTTCTGTCACCTTTTATTTTTGCTTCTTGGCTGTTCTTAGGAACTTTAAGTGTTTCTTCTGTCGTCCAGCTAGGTTTTTATTTTATTTTTTACTACAATTGAGTTTAGTAAGACAAATCGGTTCCTGATGTGTGTCTTAAATTAATCAGAAATGTTGCATTAATTATCATTTGGCACTGGTATTCTTTTAGTGTTTTTCTTCAGCTTTTTTCTAATGTTTGATATTAACAGTTCATGATCAGTACCACAGTCTGGTCTGTTCCTGGACCTGTTTTTGCAGAGAGAATAGAGCTTCTCCATCTGCTGCTTCCAATTACATAGTTTATTTGATGTCTATATTGGCTATCTGATGATGTCCATGTGTAAAATCACCTGTTCAGTTTTTTGAAGAATTAATGTGCTTGCAATGAACAGATCATTGGCATAACAGAACTCTGCAACTCATTTCCCTGATTGATTTCTGACCTCCAGACTAAATTTTCCACTGACATTTTTTCTGCTTTGTTTCCTACTTTTGCATTCCAGTAACCTATATTTATCATCATGTCATGTTGTGTGATCAATTCCCTCCTGAATGCTTGCATAAAAGCTTTCCATTTCCTCATCTTCAGCATCTATGGTTGGAGCATTGACTTCAATTATGTTTATGTTGATAGGTTTCCCAAGAAGTCTGATTGATATTATTCAGTCACATCTTGCATTATAGCCCTAACTGTCTGTGCTACATCTTGCCCAGTGTTACAGCCACTTCATTTCTTCTGAGTCTGTCATTTCAAGAAAATACTTCTTAGTTGTTTGACTGAAAATGATTCATTCCAGACCACTCCAATTCACTGACACTAAGCACTGCAATGTTTAAACTTTCAATTCCTTGCTTTAGTTTCCAGTTTATCTTGATTGACATCAACAAGACTCGCGATCAAAGAAAAGTGAAGGAATTTGCCCAAGCACTCGAGGAAACCCTTCCAGGTCCAGCTAATGTAAATGCACCTGAACGATGGGAACACTTCAAGAACACTTTCTACAACACCGCCTTGTCCACCTTTGGCAAGAAGACCAGAAAGATGGCTGACTGGTTCGAAGCCCATTCGGAGGAGTTAATGCCAGCCATTGAGGATAAGAGAAGAGCTCTAACAGCATACAAAACCTGTCCTAGTGAGTACAACCTGCAAGCTCTTCAAGGCGCTCGTAGCCAAGTCCAACAGGCTGCCAGGAGATGCTCCATTGACTATTGGCTTCAGCTCTGCTCTCAGATACAGATAGCAGCGGACACAGGTAAAATCAAAGGAATGTATGATGGTATCAAGCAGGCCTTAGGTCCATTACAGAAGAAATCGGCTCCCTTGAAGTCTGCTACAGGTGTGATCATCCAGGACCGAGCACAGCAGATGGAACGCTGGGTGCAGCACTACTCCGAGCTATATTCCAGAAAGAATGTAGTAACCGAAGAAGCATTAAATAACATTGAGTGCCTGCCTGTCTTGGAAGAGCTGGACAGTGAACCAACCCTAGCAGAAATAAATGCGGCCTTGGATTCCCTCACCTCCGGCAAGGCACCTGGAAGGGACAACATCCCTGTTGAAGTGCTGAAATGCGGTAAGGAGATCATCATCACCGAACTGTATGAAATCTTTTGTCTCTGCTGGAGGGAAGGTGGAGTACCACAGGACATGAAGGATGCAAACATTGTCACATTGTACAAGAACAAAGGTGACAGGGGTGACTGCAATAACTACCGTGGTATCTCTCTTCTTAGCATTGTAGGGAAGCTGCTTGCCCGTGTTGTGCTGAAGAGGCTCCAGGTGCTTGCAGACAGAGTCTATCCAGAATCACAGTGTGGATTTCAAGCTAATAGATCCACCACTGACATGGTATTCTCCCTCCGACAGTTGCAGGAGAAATGCAGGGAACAACAACAGCCACTCTTAGTGGCCTTCATAGACCTTACAAAAGCATTTGACTTGGTTAGCAGGGATGGCCTTTTCAAAATACTTCCCAAGATTGGATGTCCACCTCGTCTTCTTAACATCATCAGGTCCTTCCACGATGGAATGAAAGGCACTGTAGTTTTTGACGGCTCAACATCAGATCCCTTTGACATCCGAAGCGGAGTGAAACAGGGCTGTGTCCTCGCACCAACCCTTTTTGGGATCTTTTTTGCTGTCATGCTGAATCATGCCTTTGGAACTGCAACAGAAGGTGTCTATCTCTGGACTAGATCAGATGGAAAGCTCTTTAATCTCTCTAGATTGAGAGCGAAGACCAAAGTCCAACTGAAATGCATGCAGGACTTCCTCTTTGCAGACGATGCAGCCGTTGTTGCCCACTCTGCCGAAGACCTCCAACAACTCATGAATCGTTTCAGCAAGGCCTGCCAAGACTTTGGACTAACAATCAGCCTGAAGAAAACACAAGTCATGGGCCAGGGTGTGGACTCACCTCCCTCTATTACCATCTCCACACAAGAATTGGAGGTTGTTCATGACTTTGTGTACCTTGGCTCAACCATCTCTGACACCCTCTCTCTAGATGTCGAGCTGGATAAACACATTGGGAAAGCAGCTACCATGTTCTCTAGACTCACAAAGAGAGTATGGCTCAATAAGAAACTGACAACACATACCAAGATCCAGGTCTATAGAGCCTGTGTCCTGAGCACACTCCTGTACTGCAGTGAGTCCTGGACACTTTGTGCCCGGCAGGAGAGGAAGCTGAACACCTTCCATATGCGTTGCCTCCGACGGATTTTTGGTATCACCTGGCAGGACAGAGTTCCAAATAGAGTAGTCCTAGAACGAGCTGGAATTTTCAGCATGCATAGATTACTGAAACAGCAACGTCTACGTTGGCTTGGGCACGTTGTGAGAATGGCTGATGGTCGGATTCCAAAGGATATCCTATATGGAGAATTAATGCAGGGAAATCGCCCCAGAGGGAGACCACAGCTGCGATACAAGGATATCTGCAAGCGGGATCTGAAGGCCTTAGGAATAGACCTCAACAGATGGGAAACTCTGACATCTGATCGTTCAGCCTGGAGGCAGGCGGTACATCACGGCCTCTCCCAATTTGAAGAGACCCTTGTCCAGCAGGCCGAGGCAAAGAGGAAGTCACAAAGGAAGCAAAACCAGGGAGCTGGACAGGGGACAGATTGGATTTGTCTTCAGTGTGGAAGAGATTGTAACTCTCGAATTGGCCTCCTCAGCCACACTAGACGCTGTTCCAAGTCCTCCATACAGAGCACACTACCATAGTCTTTCGAGACTGAAGGATGCCTACTATGTATGTGCTGTGCAAAGCTCTCTGCCTGTCAGCCACTAGACATCTTTTCAGCTTTAATCTAATTTTGTCATTAATGACAGCACTATTCATACTTGTCCTTTGCTCTTCCCCTATAGCTGAATGATTACTTTCTGATCTGGGAGTCTCATCTTCCAGCACTATGTCTTATTTCATTTCATCATAGGGTTTTCAAGGTAATGAAAGTTCAGCAGTATTTTACCATTGCCTTCTTCTGCACAGTACTAACAACAGTTAGCTTGAGTGCTACCACTGTTGTCTGTGAAACATCCTCCACCAGCACCACCTTCAACTATTGCTGCTGTCCACTAGCTGCCTTCCAGAAATCCCTCTGCCCCCATCACTATTGAAACTACCCTGCTAGGAATCCAGGATTGTAATGAGAGTCTAGTCTCCTGATGAACATAAACCTCCCCGCCAAGTTAAGGTGAGTGTCCAAGAAGGGGCTCCAACTGTTAGGATGTAACATGTTTTTTTTTCTTTCCATCAAACCCTGGGATACTCTATTTCCCAAAAATTGGGAGTATCATTAATACCTCTTAGATTCTTGGAAAATACATGAAGAAATACATTTATTTCACACAGCACAAGATTGTCACCACCGATGAATTTTAACATGGTGGCAGATTTATTTGCATGGTCCCTGAAGAAATCCTGAGAAGGGCAGGAATTGATTAAATGTAAGGAATGTGTATTGCTATTAATGTCTAGTTTAACTCTTGATGCTTTCATATCAGACCTACAATTTTAGTACTGGAAGGTCAAGGCCTAAACCCACATGACCAATTGGGGATTAGTCCAGGTCTTACAGGGGATCTGTTGGCAGATGCCTAAGAGTTATGTGGTAGATTTCCTGAAATCATTAAAATCTGGTGAGAAAACCATCTGCTGTTCCTTGGAACACATCAGTTGGTTCACACGAAGGCAGTTTCTCACTTGATGACTGAGCATCCATGGAAAGATTCATGGCTTTCCCATTTTGAGGGCTAAGTACCAGGTTGCTTAAAGGAGGGGGGAATTGATGAGTTTAGAATCTGATGACCAGGCATTTATTGCTCCATATTCCCATTCAAGGCTTGGGATGGTAGTGAATTGGGGAACAGAGATGGTGCATCCAAAATTTTTAGGGGGTAGAACCCCCCACTCTAATCACAAGCCTGATGGGGGGTGATATTAATACAGAAGGGTAGCCCAAAACTCTTTATGTAAAATGAGCTGGAGAAAAATCTTCTTAAATCTCATTACTTCCAGAGAACTGGGGTATTTGTACTTTTCACCTAGGCATTAAGAATACATCCATGGGTGAGAGAGCAAGGATGATCAACTTGTCTATGACCAGAACAGGCATATAAAATGGAAGGCCGAGATGAGCAAGCTATTCTTGACATGCATTGGAAGTTAATTATTTTGCAGATTTACCACATTTGGCTCCTGTGACTGGCTGTCTACATGCTTTACTAATTATCCCCAATCTGCTTGGAGGCACATTTATGAATGTCAATCATTTTATTGTCAATTGATGTCCTCCGGGGGAGGGTGGAAGGGAAGCTGTTGATAGTGCAGAAACATTCCGGAGTTAATGCATTAACATTCCCATACGGATCTTACCATACAGTGACTTGACAAGTCCATCTTCATCCTAAATAAACATAACCTTTTGCATCTCTTTGGCAAGTGACAGGAAAGCTGAGCAATTTCCTTAAGGGGGCTTTAATTTCTTGGAATAATGCCAGCACTCAAGTTGCATCTTTAAAAAAATACTGTAAAATGGAACATTCATTCAGGAATCAATTGATGGATAATATTGTCTTTGTATTCTACATTTGCAGAAAAAACAGGTATCATATCAGTACCAATTAATTATGCCATCTCTTCATTTGAATGCCTTTCTACTTTTAATACACATTCAATTACGGTATTAATTACTTTTACAATTACATATTAATTACTTTTACAATTACGTATTAATTACTTTTACAATTACTTATAATGCGTATTCAATCTTATGAATGTTAGAAAGAGGAACAAAATTAAATATTGGATTAGTAGCAAAACTGCCCATTACCTAACCTAAAGCAAAGGTACATGTTAGCTTTGTACTGTGGTTGCTGTTGTAAAACTGCCTGTATATAATCAGTTCACAAATCAGATTGGTAATGTGGGGGGGATTAAAGAAATAAGAATCTGTATTTGTCATTAACATACTGACAAATATACTCTGCATTGAGCTCAGCAGAGATATTAGCAGTTTACCTAAATGTGCTATAGCAGAGTTTCTCAACCTTTCATATCTTATCTCCTACCAAAAAAACTGGATGCTTCTTGGTGTTCTAAAATTTCTGGTGTTATACTGTTACCACTTTCTGAGTCAATCAAAAGGCGATGCTAACTCCTTCAGTTAGATGCTGATTTATTTTTTATTTTTTATTTTTTGCTCTGAATAGTGAATGGGGAGAATGATTAGAAGCAGAAGAAAGAGAAGATTTGTGTCAGGATTGGAATGGATTTTTTTTTCTGTGTCTTTCTTATGAAGTTCCAAGAAGAGCAATGAAGCAATGATGCATTATATTGTTTATGTAGATCTGGCCCAGGACTACCACTGGGGTTGGTGCTCCCCTTCCTCTATAAACTCAAGTCCTTATAGCAACCACCCACATGACAACTATTCAGAGAAATGTCATGTCAAGTTTGACCCTTAGAAAACATGCAAGGTGGAAATCTCTGCAGTTCCCTTGAATGGAGCAGTTTAGATACTGATGATGTGTCATCATGATCTCTGTCTAATGCAGAAATTTCTACATATTAAAGAAGCAGGCAGTAAGGAAAGTGACTTTTTATGGGTGTATATGTGACAGAGAGTGAGAGCATGTGTGTCAGAGAGAGAGAGATAACAAACCAAAAATAATGTGTAACATTTCTCTAGGGTCACCCTAAATGGCTCTGCATACGTGTCTGTGTCTAATGTTACCCTACCTTTCTAGCAAATGAGTGATGCAATTGAAGTTCAGGCCTGGTTTGCCATTTCATTTGTAAGTGAATAAAATAAAATACTGGCTGGGGCCTTTCCGAAGACTTTGTGCCATAAATTATACATTCCCCCAATGAAGAACCTCAAACTCACTGAGCAGAAAATCTAGATTATGTAACCAGAATGCATTATGGAATTTCTAAAGATTATGCACATTAATCTGACATGCATGCAGGGGTTGCATTAAGATTGGGGAATATTTATTTGCTGGGCCTGTGGTGGTAAGCAGGCAGCTTCTGGAGAGAATTGGGACAGAGAGGAGGCTTGGCTTGCTGCTGGGGAAACAGGAATCAGCCTGCAGCAGTTGCTGTGTCAGCTGTCAATCATCTCCATTCAACTCAACATCTATTCTGCAGTGATAACAGACTCTTAAATCCCAGAAATAGAAGAGGGGATCTCATATCCTAGGAGCAGAGAGACCATTTTCCTCTCTCTTGGGAACCATGACTAAAGTATCAGAATAGAAACTGCAAGATACATACTCTTCTAATCAGCATGTAAGACATGCAAAACTGCAAATCTTGTACCATGGCCTCGTTTTTCTCCTGCATAATTGCATTTTGCTTATAGAATTTATTTTAACTGGGTACGTTCTGTGATGCTCTGCAAATAATTTCCTCTAGGTTCAGTTCTTGCTGTACATCTCTATTTGTGAACAGTGCCAAACATTGCAAAGTGCCTTTTGAACCATGAATTCAAATACTAGTGTCTATATTTTAGTTTCTTTGTGTTAGCATTAATAAGATGCCTTGAAAACTATAATATATTCCTTATGGATATTAATATTAATTAGTCAATACACAAAGTATATGAGGATTTCAGAATATGTCTTGCAGTTAGTAAAATGTATTAGATAGCATTACTTGTGTTTATAAATGGGCAAGCATAACTGAACCTGCTCATCTTTCAATATCTCCCACCTACTTACCTTTCTCCCCTTCCTGGTTTACTGTCTTGTCATGGCGAAGGGGCTTGAGTAATTCAGAGAAGCTATGGGCTATGCCGTGGAGGGACACCTGAGATGGACAGGTCATACTGGAGAGTTCTGACTAAACGTGATCCACCTGGAGTAGTAACAGGCAAGCCACTCCAGTATCTTTGCCAAAAAAACAAAAACCCATGAACAGAAACAAAAGGTTAAAAGATATGACACTGGAAGATGAGCCCCTCAGGTCAGAAGGCATCCAACATGCTACTAAGGAAGAGTGGAGGACAAGAACAAGAAGCTCTAGAGCTAATGAAGTGGTTCGGCCAAAGCTGAAAGGACGCTCAGCTGTGGACGTGCTTGGAAGTGAAAGGAAAGTCTGATGCTGGAAAAAAATATTGCATAGGAACCTGGAATGTAAGATCCATGAGCCTTGGTAAGCTGCATGTAGTCAAATAGGAGATGGCAAAAATAAACATTGACATCCTGGGCATCAGTGAACTAAAATGGATGGGAATGGGAAAATTCAATTCAGGCGATCATCATATTTACTATTGTGGGCACGAATCCCGTAGAAGAAATGGAGTAGCCCTCATAGTCAACAAAACAGTGGGAAAAGCTGTACTGTGATATAATCTCAAAAATGAGAGAATGATTTCAATACAAATCCAAGGCAGACCTTTCAACATTACAGTCATTCAAGTTTATGTACCAACCACTGATGCTGAAGAGGCTGACACTGATCAATTCTATGAAGACTTACAATACCTTTTAGAACTAACACCAAAGAAAGATGTTCTTCTCATTCTAGGCAATTGGAATGCTAAAGTAGGGAGTCAAGTGATAAAAGGAACAACAGGTAAGTTTGGCCTTGGAGTTCAAAATGAACCTGGACAAAGGCTAATAGAGTTTTGTCAAGAGAACAAGCTGATCATCACAAACACTCTTCTCCAACAACACAAGAAGTGACTCTACACATGGACATCACCAGATGGGCAATATCGAAATCAGATTGATTATATTCTCTGCAGCCAAAGATGGAGAAGCTCTATACAGTCAATAAAAACAAGACCTGGAGCTGATTGTGGCTCTGATCATCAGCTTCTCATAGCAAAATTCAAGCTTAAACTGAAGAAAGAAGGAAAAAACACTAGGCTAGTCAGGTATAATCTAAACCAAATCCCTTATGAATGCACAGTGGAAGTGAAGAATAGATTTAAGGAACTAGATTTGGTAGACAGAGTGCCTGAAGAACTATGGATGGAGGCTCATAACATTGTACAGGAGGCAGCAACAAAAATCATCCCAAAGAAAAGGAAATGCAAGAAAGCCAAGTGGTTGTCCAACGAGGCCTTACAAATAGCAGAGAAGAGAAGGGACATAAAATGCAAGGGAGATAGGGAAAATTACAGAAAATTGAGTGCAGACTTCTAAAGAATAGCAAGGAGAGACAAGAGGGCCTTCTTAAATGAACAGTGCAAAGAAATAGAGAAAAATACAGTAATAGAAAGGGAAAAACCAGAGATCCGTTTAAGAAAATTGGAGATATTAAAGGAACCTTTTGTGCAAAGATAGACATGATAAAGGACAAAAATGGTAGGAACCTCACAGAAGCAGAAGACATCAAGAAGAGGTGGCAAGAATACACAGAGTAATTATACCAGAAAGATCTGGAAGTCCCGGACAACCCAGAGAGTGTGGTTGCTGACCTTGAGCCAGACATCTTGGAGAGCGAAGACAAGTGGGCCTTAGAAAGCATGGCTAACAACAAGGCCAGTGGAGGTGGTGGCATTCCAGTGGAACTATTTAAAATCTTAAAAGATGACGCTGTTAAGGTACTACACTCAATATGCCAGCAAGTTTGGAAAACTCAGCAGTGGCTAGAGGATTGGAAAAGATCAGTCTACATCCCAATCCCAAAGAAGGGCAGTGCCAAAGAATGATCCAACTACCATATAATTGCATTCATTTCACACACTAGCAAGGTTATGGTCAAAATCCTACTAGGTAGATTTCAGCACTATGCCGACCGAAAACTCCCAGAAGTACAAGCTGGATTCCTAAAGGGCAGAGGAACTAGAGACCAAATTGCTAACATGCGCTGGATTATGGAGAAAGCCAGAGAGTTCCAGAAAAAATCTACTTCTGCTTCTTTGACTATGCAAAACCTTTGACTGTGTCCACCACAATAAACTATGGCAAGTTCTTAAAGAAATGGGAGTGCCTGACCACCTTATCCATCTCCTGAGAAATCTATATGTGGGACAGGGAGCAACAGTTAGAACTGGATATGGAATAACTGATTGGTTCAAAATTGGGAAAGGAGTACGACAACGCTGTATATTGTTTCCCTCCTTATTTAACTTATATGCAGAATACATCATGCGAAAGGCAGGACTGGAGGAATCCCAAACTGGAATTGCCAGAAGAAATATCAGCAACCTCAGATAAGCAAACGATACCACTCTGATGGCAGAAAGTGAGGAGGAATTAAAGTACCTCTTAATTAAGGTGAAAGAGGAGAGCACCAAAAAATTGTCTGAAGCTCAACATCAAAAAACTAAGATCATGGCCACTGGTCCCATCACCTCCTGACAAATAGAAGGGGGAGATATGAAGGCAGTGACAGATTTTATTTTCTTGGGCTCCCAAAGGTAGCCCCACGTAGAGCGCATTACAGTGGTCTAATCTCGAGATTACGAGCGCATGTACCAAGGTTGTGAGCGCCTCCACATCAAGGTAGGGTCGCAGAAAGATAGAAAGGCTGAAAAGAGGAAGCACAACAAGAATCTGATCCATGGTTCCTTCTTGTTTTGCTAAAGGGTGAAACAGGCCTGTCTCCTTATAATATACACATGTGGAAAAGCTAGGAGGAAATTAGATATTTTTCTGTTGCATACTCCTCTAACTGGTCCAAATTTTGTTCACTTAAATAATAAGGGTCAGCACAGAGTTAGTGTCCTTGAAGTAGTGAGGCAAAGTTCCATTGACTTCAGCATGCACTCCATGAAGACAACACAAAGCATTTCAGACATCCGGAAGCCTAACTTCTATTATTTTTAAATGAGTATGTTACTGCCATTATTATTTCTTATATGGTGACTCTATTGAGCAGTTTTTGTTGTTGCTGCAAAGAGCAAAACAGCTAATGAGATATTTGTGTTCACCCAAAGGCAAGCCATTAACAGTAAAAGTTATATTTGCTGTATGTTGTATCTCTGCTGACCATCCACATATAGTAGAAACAAAGCAAATGCATTACAGTATTTCTTTCCATGCACATATTTCAGTACTTGTTTTAGCATCATAAACAAATACAACTCATGTACTAGACAGTTGACGTAAGTGCCTATGTGGAACAAATTAATGGCTTTTGTCCCTTCCATCCCCCACTATCATTAAAAAGTCCAGGGGAGCATGAGGAGGGTCAATTTCCTCTAGCAGAGAACACTGGAAACTTATGATGCCTTTTTCAATATCTTATGCTTGCATGTATGGAAAATGGTTAGGATGAAGCAGTAAAAATGGGCAGTTTTAATCACAGACATTCCTACAAGCTCCAGAGGCCAAGAAACACAAGAGGTTGCTAGACAAGGCTACTTTTGATCAAACTTTATATTTTAGAATTTACCAGAGGCAGCATAACGCTAAAACACTTTAACAATAAACCAAAGATCTATGTATTTTATTTTCTCTGTTCTCAGTTTAATAAGCATAGAATACCAGTGGCTGAAGAAAAAACTGGAAAAGAATGGATTTCAGTGCGAAATCTATGCAAGGACAAGTTTATGAGCCTGCTTTTCTCCTGTGTGAAAGTTTCCCTGGTCTCAAAAGTCTCTGAGAAGAGGAAGTTCATGAACTACCACAGTCAGAGGTTGTTTGCATGGAATGGAATGGTCTCTTTGACCTTCCTTATCCAAGCCATCTGCTCTCCTCCTGCTTACATTAGTGGGAGTTGCATAGAATCAAATAAAAACAATCTGATTACTTTAAGTGTGTAATACTAGTATTCTTGTTCTTTGGAGAAAACAATTTCTCAGATTTTCTTCCATTTAATACTCACCTAACAGAGCACAATAGCAATCCACACAAACACAAAAAGCAGAGATATACACTGTTCTTCACATAGTACCTTGTCATCAATCCTCACTAAGACATTGTAGTAGTAGCTGTGTTCAGCTTCCTAAAAGCTTCAGTTCTTCTTCTACAATAGGTGCCCTTGAACCATGAACCCTCTTTCATGTGCTGTGTAGAAACTCTTCATTAGTGTATTACTTCACTTTGTCCATCATGCAGCCATTCCTCTTCTTCTCAGTTCCTCATCTAGAATAGTCTTCTGAACTGAATAAGTTGCCCTGTTTGACAAAACCAGTTTTAACTAAATAATTCTTGATTTCTTCAGTTTTGTGACATAATGCATAAGCTTGCCATGCATCCATCAGCAAAGGTATCCAACCCAAGGTATCCCAGACTGCATGAGAGTAATATTGAAATGCTTCATTTCAAATTGCTGTTTCTTGATGTTCTGCAACAAAATATTCTTTTCATGCTGTGTTAAAACTAATGAATTGTGAAAACTATTGTCATGTGGGGAAGTTTGAAATGTCTGGATAGAAGCAGTCACCCACGACCCTGAAAACTGTCATTTCTACCTTAGTTTGAATGTTGAATGGCTCTCTCACCCTCCCCCAATTTCATTATAGGCACAATTCCTATCCTTCACTTTTTATTATTTTTAAACTCTCCTAAAAGCTACCTGTTTTAGAATAACTTTAACTGATGGCTATAAGATGTTTCAGTATTAAGTGATTGTCTTCTTAAGTCAATCCAGACAGCACTGGTTTAAAGAAGAAGAAGAAAATGTATACTGTACTTCTTGTTGTCTCCACAGGGGAGGGGGCATCTCCTATTTTGTTGTGATGCAGTATAGCACCTTAAATTTTTGCAAAAAAAAAATCATTATTAGCAAAAGAAAAGCAAAGTGTTTTATTTTGTTATCTTTTTTTTATTCACCCTAATGCTACCCCTTGCAAAATGCAACGATGTTAGATAAAAGTGTGAGCATTTTATTTTCTCCCTCTGTGTCCCTTATTTCATCTCTTTTAAACTATCAGAACCTCAGGTCACAGAAGAAACATTCTCTTGTAACATCATTCCCCATGCAAGGCCAGCACAATATGAAAAGCTGGTACAATAACATCATTAAAATATCTTCTGTGTAACACTTCAGTGTGTAAAATGTTCGCTCCCCATTAGTAGTTTTCAATAAAGGAGAAATCATGTCTCATGGATACAGCAGTCAAATACATTAGCCAGAGAGGATAGTCAAATCAGTTTGAAGAAAACATCTTTCAAATACCAATCAACAAAGTTAGACCAGGTGGTAAAGAAATGTAATAACCTGCCCTCTATCTGCCAGAAGACTTAGGGGGAGGAGCAAAATCAATAGCAAGCATAAGCTGAGTAGTGCATATTATTATATCAAAGCACACAGGCACAACCCTGCTTCAGCACATCAGTAGGACACATTGTATACATAAAACGTAGTCTGTACTCAGTAAGGTAGTATTTGAGAGCTGATGATATTTGGATGACACATTTAAAATTAGCTAAATATGTCTTTTTAAGGGATGTGATGGTGCTGCGGGTTAAACCGCAAAGCTTTTGGGCTGCAAGGTCAGAAGACCAGCAGTTCGAATCCACATGGTGGAGTGAGCCCCCATCGCTTGTCCCATCTCCTGCCAACCTAGCAGTTTGAAAGCATGTAAAATGCGAGTAGATAAATAGGTACCACCTTGGTGGGAAGGTCACAACATTCCATGTGTAGTCACGCTGGCCACGTGACCACAGAAACAATCTACGGACAAATGCTGGTTCTGTGGTTTGGAAACAGAGATGAGCACCACCCCCTAGAGTCAGGCACAACAGGACAAATTGTCAAGGGGAACCTTTTCCTTTACCTAAATATGTATTTACTGAGTATTCAGAGTAATTGAGTGCTATAGATGAAAATATACATTCTTTGGAATTTCACAAAGTATGGAGAAGTTATTTTTTGGATACACCAAATTTTCCAGTGAGCTTGGCCACTAGTCATAGTGGCTGAAGAGCCATGGTGTCCACTCATGTTCTTTGATTCTAATGTGGATGCTGTGTTTTGTGGTTACAATGGCCACAACCACTGCAGGAGTATACCGGATACCTTGCAGTTGTGGCCAGTTAAATATTGGAACCACAAAATGCAGCATCCACACCAGAATCAAAGAACATGAGAGACACTGCAGACTAAAACAACTGGAAAAATCGGCAGTAGCTGAACATGCCGTGAAACAAGCTGGACATGAAATTCTATTTCAAAACACAGAAGTACTGGACAACATCAGCAATCATTATGTTAGACTGCACAGGGAAGCCATTGAAATCCACAAACATCAGCAGAGCTTCAACAAAAAACAAGAAAGTCTAAAACTCAACAAAGCCGGGCTCCCAGCACTGAAAAATGCAGCCTGCAAAAGGTCAATGAACTCTACCCAGCCACAAGGACCAGTGATCACTGCACACAAAAGACCAGCTAGCGACACCCATCAATCACAGTGACAGATAATCTCTCCCCCCATCACAACAATACGCATACACCTACAACAAAAAACATGCTGATCACCATAATCACCCCATCTCCTGAAAAGGACAAAAGCTGATCCCACAGCTATGAATACTCATTTATCCAACAAACTGCACCAGAGCACAGACAAAATTCTGACTCCTGTCCTCTGAAGATGCTGGCCACAGAGACTGGTGAAACATTAGGAAGAAAAACCTTAAGAACACAGCCAAACAGCCCGGAAAATCCATAACAACCATTGGATCCCAGCCATGAAAGCCTTTAAGAATATACCATAGGAGGTTAATTAATGAATTTTTATAGGAAAGGCCTGTATGATCTCAGTATTATTGGGGTGTTGTGTTGTTTTAAGGAAATAGCCTCCATGTTAAAAAAAAATGCAAAACATCAGAAAGAAGCTCTGGACATTTATTCATTTTATTGGCATGTGACATTTAATTAGAGAAGATATTTTCACACATGAGCGAGAATTTTCTTTTTTTTTTAATGCCAGGGTTAAACTGAGAATCCACCATGGTTTGACAAGAATACTTTTAATGTCTGATCTGGGGGAAAAACAACTTGTCATCAGAGTCCCGAGTGGGTTAGAGTCACTCACAGTGGTAGGAATTTGTTCTATAGAGTAAAAGAGAACATAAAAAATTGATAGGTAAGCATCCTTAAAAATTCAGTTCAGTTAGCAAATTCCTTAAAAATAACAAACAGCTTTACTCCAAATATGATAACTGACTAATTTTAAAATTGGAGAGCAGGGCCAGATGGAAGATACCTCTTTTTGGTATTGATTTAGTTAACATAGGATATGGTGGTAGCAAGTGAATAAGTATATACATTGAACAAGTATGGCAAATTCCTTTTCTACAGTTGTTGTGTTATCATGCTCATAGGTGTCAAGCTTAGACCTGGGTCTTTAAGTCCTTGGTCTTAGGCTGGTTCAAGTTTTATTTTCATTCACTTACTTATGCATTTAAATGCTGGTGTACATGGTCTGCTGGTAAGCAGAGTGAGCTCTGAAATAGAAATGTAAAGAATGTTCTAGTGAAAGCTGGTCAATAGAACTGCTGGCTGGGGCTGGTTATAGGGATCACATAACCCCCATTCTTATTACAGCAGCTCCACTGGCTGCCATTTCATTTCCGGACACAATTCAAAGTTCTGGTTTTAACCTACAAAGCCCTAAATGGTTTTATTTCAAAGATCATGTCTCCCATCATGAGCTGTCTCAGGTGTTAAGATAATCAGGAGAGGCCTTTCTCCAGTCCCTCCTCCACCTTCACAGGTGCTTCTGATGGAGAGGACCTTCTCTGTTGCTGCTCCCAGACTTTGGAACTCCCTCACACTGGAGGCCAGATTGGCCTCATCTTTGCTGTATTTCCACAAGCAGGTAAAGATCTTTCTCTTCAGGCAAACTTTCCCTCAGTGACTGACTACCTGATCATGATTTTTAGATGGGTTGTTATGTATTACTACTTTGATTGGGTTTTTAGTACTACCTGTGTTTATCATTTCTCAGAGTGGCATTTGTTCCTTCTTAATATTTGTATACTTGTTGTTTCAGCTTTAATATTGGTTTTTAGTGATGTAAGCTGCCTCTTTATAATCATTGTTCTTAGCTTTAAATATTGTCTTTTAATTATATAAACCACTGTTGTATACTCATTGTTTTCAGCTTTAGATATTGTTTTTCAATGATGTAAGCTGCTTTGAATCCTTTTTAAGGAGAAAGGTGGAGTAAAAATATTTTGAATAAATAAATAGATAATAAATAAGTAATAACAATCTATTGGGCCCTTTAACACCTTCCTCACTATATAAGTCATCAAGCAGTCAACTGGTTTGTGGCAACCATTTGGAATGCACCTACTAAGGTCTGGTATGTAAGGAAAGGTCAGCCTGGAGGAAAACTAGGCAGTTATATAAGCAATAAAAGGTAGTTTATATTGATGGAACATGTGACATCTGGGTCCACCATTTATTTACAGTCACTTTGTGAAGAAGTGTTGAATCAGTTGTCATATTTTTGAATCTGTGGCAAAGTAATTGTCTGAGTGCTTTACTGTCCCAAGACAGGACTTGTTTTGACCTAATAACTCCTCATTGCTCCCATGAGAAAATAGGTGAACAATAAAAGCTGAACAAACCACAATTTTCCAGAAAATTCAACACTGCTTTTTTATTAACAATTTCACTGTACAAAGGAAAATTATTATTCCATTATAGTGGCAGATTTGTCTCAGAAAGTAAAAACTACCTGGGCTCTGACCTACACGGAGACCATTTGTGTGGAAGGCCTATACCACATGGTTCTGGCTGTCTTAACCATGACAGTAAAATGATGGTGTCAGCCTGGACCCACAGATAATCATATGAATTGGCACATTCTTTGGACAGCCTGGGTGGTTGTGTTTAACTTTGGCACTATTTTCTTGACAAGACTGTTTTTCACATTCTTACTCTTAGTCACGGTGTGTGTGTGTGTGTGTGTGTGTGTGTTTTATGAGAGAAAAAAGAAACATCTAGTTTAGAAATGCCTAGTTTTATATTTTTTGTTAATTTAAACTGCTCTTTCATTAAATGTTTTTCTCCTTTGGCTTTTCTAAATTGGCTCATTTTGTCTGCATTGCCCATGTTTATCTTCTATAAATTAATGTGGGATCAGGATTAATTGGGATGAAAAATGTGAGTTGTTATTCAATAGCACATTTGAACAGTAAATAACAAGAAGCAGGGGTAATTTTTCTGCATTATTGCTTGTTTGCAAAAGCTGGCTGGTGTAAAACTCAAGGCAAGGCTTCCTTGTTCTCTATTGTCATTGAGCACAAGCCTCTTTTGACAAGTCTTTGACACATTGCTCTTCCATCAGGTTTCTTACTTTCGATTGTAGAATGACAAGTCTATTTTGTGGCAGCGTGAAATGAACCATGGGCTGCTACCGCTGTCTCATGTCTCATAATGGAAGGTTCACAGCATGGACAATTGGGAATTTCTCCAGGCAGGGGGAAAGCACTTATTTTCAACCCTTGGCTTTAATCAATCAAGAAGAAACTGGAAATTGCTATAGAGTAATGAATGCCAATTTATGTACATGCTATTGATTTTAGAAATTTAATGCTCTGTTTCCTTATATCATGTTGACCTTAGAAATCTCTGAAAGATTAATACAAAAGGTGAATATTTGCACGACAGAAAGCATCACTTTTTTCCCTTCTTGTTGTGGCAAGAAGCAGAGTGATTCATGTGGTGTTGGCATGGGAAATGTACCAAAGCTTATAAAAGGAAGTATATTTTAAGGGGTTCACTTGAATTTAAATAAATTAAATCAAAGTTGGAGGAAGAAAGAATTATTAAACTTTAATAGAGATTAAAAAGGAACAAAGTCATTCTCAGCAACTGAATTTTGGTGTCGTTTATGTTTTTAAAAAAGTTATTCTATTAAATTGACTTATGTGATTTACTCACAAATTTTTACATATACTGCATTCCAGTCTGTCTTTTGCATGCCTTGTCTCTCTGAGTAACACGCTGAAAGCAAACAAAAAAGGGATTAGTAAAGATGACCCCAAAGACCTCTGTAATAGACTATCTACATAACTTAGTAGCACAACTTTCTTTATTCTGAGAAGTGCTAGCAAGGTTGGATACAAGTTTTATTATCTCCTTTGATTTTTTTACTATGCTGTTATATATACTTCTCTAAATATAAACATGTTTCTGTCTGCCTTGATATTTAGTTATTTAATGAATTAATATACAAAAATTTAACTGTTTATGAAATAAGTTTTAATGCATTAGATTAGAATAAAACAGTTAAAATACAGTAATTGCTTTTATTATGTAATTTTCTCTTTAAAAAAAATCATAGTGGTTTGGCTCACAGACACTGACCTTAATAGACAGTGATGTGATGATCACTAGCATCTTGTCTGATTGGCTATATTTGCCTCTGCATTCTTATTTACAGAAGTTAGTGATGTTACCATACTATCATACTGCTATATAACATCAGAGGTTTATCCTGTGATCTCATATTACACATTGTAGACTCTGATTTTATTTGTGCAAATTTTGGTGTAAACAAAACAGAAATACTGTGAGAAAGCAGTGTACAGTAAAACAATTTTAAGAGAGTGTGTGGCCACATTATTTGTGCAACAAACTACTCAACAAAGTGAACAATGGGCTAGTAGAGTGGAAGAGCCTAGTGTTATCTGAAAGAAGGTACTCTTTCCCACTAATGCTCATTGTCTAGCCCAAATGTCTGTTTTGGATCCCTGAGGAACCATTCTCAGAAAGTTTTCACAGGGCTAGGAGGACTGCAGCAGAAAGAAAATGGAAAAATTTGTCATTACATATAGTGTAATTTTTGTAATTTATGTTATTGGACTACAGTAGTCTTAATGCTAAACTTATGTATATTGAAGAAACTCTATCACTCTTGAAACTAGAAATTAGACATTTGTATTTTGTCTAATTTCTAGTTTCAAGAGTTTCATAAATCCATACAGAGATAGAAAAGAAGGTTGAAAAAATCTTAATTTGCAGAAGAGGGGTAGGAAACCATATGGGCCTTCCACACAATCCAAAGACAAGGGTGGGTGATAGTTTGTTTGACCACAAACACAAGCCAGTTTTCATCTCCAAAGTGAAGTTTGTGGGGTTTTAATTGTCTAAAAATATCACCCACCTTTGTCTTTGGTTGGTTTAGAAATGTTTCTAGACCGCCTTGCATGAGTGCAGATGTCTTTGTCGGCATCACAGAGACATGTAGCCACCCCTTCTTTAAAAAGAAAAAAAGGGCAAATACCTTTTTTAAGAAAAGAAGCAAGAAAGAGATATTGACAACTAGTTACTTAGAAAATCAGAAGTGGAAAAGGTACCTGGATCTAACTAGCTGTCTTTTTGCTTGTTGCCTCCCATTGACTCAGGTTAATTGTTACAACACTGATGATTAACCTCTGACAAGAAGGTGCATTGCATTTGAGTACTGAATTTAGATATACCCATCACTTTTAATCCTTACTCAGTCTTCTGCCATTATTGTTTCACACATGGTCTTCCATTCTGGAATAAAATGACTATGGTTTGGTGTGTTTTTTCTCCCCAGCAACATCAAGTTCTGTTTACTATATGTTACACTCCTGAGCAGAGGGAAAGATGGGTGGTATGTGTGTCAATTGGAAAGCCTTGCAATCCTCTGTGAGGTGACGTTTTTCCAATGTGTAAATACTGCCTTAAGCTTAGATAGGAAAGTTGGTAGAAAAGGGTTAACAGTTGAACATACTGTTGAATGGAAATATAAAGAATTTAGCTCTAAATGACTTTAATCTGCACTTCATCCATAAGGATGCAATTTTAAAAATAAGGGAACATTGCCACCCTTTTGGTCACTCAAATATGAGAACTACAATTACTAAAGGTGTATCAGAACATATTATATTTTCAAAAAGAAGAAAGGCAGCATTACTTGGAGGTAAAAAGATCAAAACCTCGCAAATCTCACCTGCAAAATCAGAAGGGCGTGATTACAAAAAGATATTTGCTGCGTAGGAAAGTAGCTGAAGCCTTGGAGGGGAAGAGATGGTTGATCATCATACACAAGCTCATCAGGCGGGGGGGGGGGGAGCTCCATAAGCAACTGAGACACACCTCTTGGGTTGAACAAAGCCTTCAGAACACCAAGTCCTGATCCAGTTCCAAAATCCTGATCCAGGTAGGAGCGCACGTAACCTCCTCCTCCTCCTCCTCCTCCTCCTCCTCCTCCTCCTCCTCTGGGAGCCTAATTAGATAGAAGGGAGAGAGGAGTGAGTATACCTGTAACTATGGCTTCTTAAACTCTGCCACTTTCAAAAGTGGAAGAAAGTCCAGTGAGGTAAAGAGCCAGCAGAGAAACATGACAGCCATCCATGCTGCAGCTTAGGTTTTCCTTCAGTATGACAAGATAAGATAACTGGGGCACCAATTTAAGTTCCAGCTGACTTATACCAGTTGAACCATCTAAGTTTAAATAAAATGAGTTACCCATTACCAAAAAGCTAACTCAGGGTGCATCCACATTGACAAATAATGTAGGAAATAGAATGGGGTTGGAATGTGTGGATTTTTTCCATTGATCACAAGACATAAAAGCAAATGCAAATCAGTCCAGAGTCCTCTCCCAAACTGCAGTTTTTTCTCTGCGACTGGGGCTTCTATTTTTTCCCCAATGAATTCATTCACATCTGTTCAGACAGTGTGATTGCTTAAAGTGATGTGGGAAAGGGTGATCCTGGTGGTTGGTATAATGGTGTGATAGCTGGGGTGGCAAAAGAGTGGAAGTGAGCATGAAAATGTTTCTTTCCACCAGTAGAACTGTGGGGAGATATTGATAGCACACTTTAAGATTTCTCTTTTTATGAGCAGAGTTGGGGGGCTTCTAATCTGGACATGAACAGCAGCTAAACCAAATCTCTGAAAGACTGATAAATATTCTCCTACATATGGCCATGGAACTATGAGCAACAGGCATTTTCTCTAAGAGAAAGAGATATAGCTGAATAACTGGGGGTGAAGATACTGCTGAGCTTTCCCCTCTGTGTGAAAGTTTATCACAATCTGCATGGATGCTAAAGCAGCAGAAGAAGACGGGCAAAGGAGCAAAAAGCTGAATTCGTGAAAGCCCTGCATCTTGGATTTCAGAACACTGAGGGCAGTTCTACCAGGGTTCGAAGAGTTGGATCATCTGGATCATCTGTCATTTCTATTTTAAAAATCAGAGATTTGTAGCCCTGATGAGCCCAGAGAGGAAGTAACATCCTTAGAACTTGTTGACTACCAGCAATATAGAGAGTCACCAGAAGGAAGAACTGTTGGCTTAAAGTATAGAGAGAAAAAGATAGAAGTGACTCAGAGATAAATAAATCTTTCACCTGTCTTGAAGCAACAAAAATCTACTGATTTCTTTGAACTGAACCTGGAGCCAAAAGTGGAACCCTCACACAGCTGTTTGCAGAGGTTAGATTAGAAGTACATATACCTTACTGCCACCACTGTTCTATCAGGTATTCCTATTCGCTCACTTTGGAAATGGAATGGAGAGCAATACTTGTAGACTTATACTCATAGGGTTGGTGCTATCTGTTCTGTTTACAAAAATAGTTGAGGCACCAAAGGAGCCCTTGTGTATTCCTGCTGTTTAGCTCCCCTTTGCCCTGGCACAGTAAATGAGATAAAAATATAAGAGAAAACATGCTGGGTCAGCACATGGACCTACTAAGAGCCACATTCTCTTCATACAATTGCAGATCACTTGCCTACGAGTAGCCCACTAGCAGGACACAAGAGAAAAACTGCAGCTTGTGACTTACATTTCCTTACAAATGGTATAGAGGTGTATATTGTTTCTGATACTGGAGGTGACAGGTAGCCATTCTGACAAGTAGCTTTTGATGGCATTGTCCCCCATGAATTTATCCAGTCTCTTTTTAAAAGTATGCAGGTTAGCAGCTGCCATTATATCTTGTGGTAGCAGATTCTGCAGGTTAACTATGTACTTTGTAAATGCTTTCCTTTTCTCTTCAGCTTCAGTTAATAATTTCATTGGAATTAGCATTTTGAGAAGGAAGAAAAAAAGTTTCTTCCCATTTTCCTACACTATGATACCTTTATATCTATTATATCTATTATATAGTATATATATTATACTATTATATCTTCCTGTACTTTTCCCCTAACCTATATTGTTCCATATATTGTAATCTTTCTGTGTAGTTTGGGTATAGGACATGAATGGTTGAAGCCAATGAAGATGACAATCCAGAGGTGCATCCTGAGGTTAATCCAAGGCCCCTTGACCTGTTTGATTGTGTTTTGTGGTGTGTGGGAATGCATATCCATATCACCACTTGTTTTGAGTAAAGATAGCCAAAGATTTCATTCTGTCCATGTTTCTGAATGAAATAACATTATCTTCACATCCTGAAGTGAAGATGTTTGTGTTGCACTCCCTGAAACACACAATTATCCTTCTGATTATGCAGTTCTGCACGCATAGTGATGCAGTTCTTGGCCTGAAACATGCATCAAAATGTGCATCAAAATGAAAAGTTTAAAATAAAATACATTTAGAAATGCTTGTTTTATAACAAAATATGTGCACAACTAGATATGCAAATACAAATTTTAAGAAGCTGATTATTGAAGAAATGAATGGAATGGATTTATGAATGAACACATTTAAAACATACACAGACTATAAATACACTATCTCTAGTCCACCCCTAATTATGTTGACTCATTGTGCCCAACTGTAGATGAGTCAAGACTGTTGACTTTAACAGGATATAAACATCCTAAGTATATGAGGATCATAACATTGTTCACTTACCTATGTACACCTTCCTTTTCTTTTCATTCAGTCATAGCTCCGGTAATTCTTTCTTAACACAGAAAAAAAAATTCTCATCTGAAACCCACATTTTTTTTTCCTTTCATCTTCCACCATGTTCTGCTGTGAGAGGAGATAGAAAACACATATAGAATGTTTTGTTCACTCAGAGGATTTCTTGTTGATCTCCACTGTGTATTTGTACAAAATATCTCTAGAGAATTCTCATGTTACTTCCCTGAACATTCAGTTATGAGGCTGAGCTGGAAAAGTGCAGCTGACAGGGGAGAAAAAAAATAAAAGAAGAAAACTCAAGCTCTTTCAAAATAATAATAATAAAAAAACACCCTTCAAGTAGAATGACTAGTGTTACAAAGAGAAGGGGAAGTGGGGTGGAGGTGGGGTTTCTTCCCTTGTTGCAACAGAGTTTTACAAATGAAATTCTCCCTGAATTTACAATTCTCCCTGAAATTACTAGTGCACTTGACTCTGCAATCAGTTTATTCCATTTTCTATATAGCATTTGACAAGAATGATTTGTTTGTACTGTCACATAAATCAGTCTCAGTAAATTAGGCCTGTCAAAGTTACTTTTTCAGCACAATACTGCGTGCTGCGTTTCCAGCACCTGGGCATCTGAGAGGACTGTTGTAAAAAGTTCAAGAATCTTAACTAAAGCAAGATCACCAGCTCAGTGAAATGACAGAGACCATCTGGGATTCAGGTAGCAGTTTTGGCTGCAGTTGCACTTCAGTGAAATAAGAGTTTTATCAGTGACTTTATTGGGATCATAGTTCTACCTGCCGTGCCACAGAGGTCCCAGAACTGGATTTACCATGACCTCAAATACTCTGAAGTAAAATGGGCTCTGGGGAATCGCCAGGCAGGACATTTGCCGAGGCCCATCACAGGCTGAGTTTAATCACCCAACAACCCTGTGATTTTTATTTAGCTATAGAGCACCCAAAAACATCAGAGACAGAATTATAGAAATCTAAATTTCATAGTCTATTTCTTCCAGGTTAGTTGGCCTGCTGAAGGCACCTTGTTTGAAGACTGCTGCCTCAGGCACTACAATGTAGAAAGTTAACTTTGTAGAGTGTGGAAAGTTAACTTAAACTAAGTTTTCTTTTGTACTTGTCATAGAGCTGGGCAACTCAATCAATAACTGGCCCATTCTTTTGACAAAAAATATTTAATCAGTATCTCAGGGAGACTATAAATGGATGTCTGTTGATAACCAAAACCCAGATTTCACAATCTGCAAAGTAACAGAAGTGTTATTTGAGGAAAGAATCATGTGAATCTTTGCTTCACAGCCAAATATGCTGGTTTTTCAGAAAACAGCTCAAATAGTGAGGCCTTGTGACAAGTGAAAGTGGACTACAAAGTGCTCTCTTTTTTTAAAACAATAAAACAAAGAAAAAACTGAAAGCAAATAAGAAAAAGTAAGCTGAGCAAATAATAAGCAAATAGCAGGAGGTGGACAAGCAGAGGGAAGTGGACAGAATGCAATAACTCAGAGAATATAATGATGCTAATTGCTGCTACAAACCCAGGCTCTTTCTTAATCTGTTTGGCCCTCAGCTTTTCATCTGCCACATTTCAATTCAACCCACCCACCTCTTTTCAATGTGATTTTTTCCCCTTCCTTTTGCAAAGTGAATGGCATTCAGCACTTAAAGAGACCTTCATGATAGAGTTCATTTGATCAAGGCAGGCCCAATTTACGACTCCTTCTCCCCAGAGCCTATTTACTTTGCTAGGATTATGATTTGCTGTTGTAATATTGAAACGTCAACAGAAGAAGCCAACTAAAAAGGCGCTTGATTGATGGTACCCCATGCCTCTCCAAGAACACTGCTTTATCAACATTCCAGATGATCGTATTCTTTCAGTCAAAAAGAACCATTTTTGAAGCCATGGTACAAACAAAGGATTTTTAAAAAACATTGATCCTTTCATGCATTTTCCCTTTAATTCAGCATATAGTAATTGCAACAGTTCTGAGATGTACTTTATTATTAACATGAAACCTTTAGATCTTAACTTTTGAAATGTATATGTATAAACACACTTAAGATAGCTTTATTAACAGTAAGCATCTGATATTCATACAAACAGTGTTTAAACACACTCCTCTCACTTGTTTCAGAAATGGCTCAGGGTACAGCATAATCAACTATGACTGCTATTATTTTCTTGTTTGAAAACATAGGCCACTTCTAGTTGTTCAACTTTTCACAAGAAAATCAAATGTCTTTTTGAAGGTGGATTTACTGTGCTGTGTACTGGTAAGACAGTGTGCCATTCTTCACCTCCTACACTTAGCTTGTTGCCTCTGTATGTAGTAAATGACCCTATCCCGTTGCCAGTGTCAAAGCAAGTTTCAGGTGGCAGTCTAGTCTTCTTTGGTACATGGAATGGAATAAGCACCATCTTGTCTTTGTTTGCTGCAGCAAAACCAGGTGGCTGACTAAACTCCTGCAGAAAGCAAGAATTCACTCGTTGCTCCTTAACAATTCATTTTCACTTATATGCTGCGTCTGACTTTTGACATTATATACAGTTGTGATGACTAGCAGGTATGAAGTTGACACCTGACAGTAATGCAAAACTGGCCAGGTGTGGTATCATGGTAGCTGTCCCTCCCTCCATCCCTTCCTCCTCACTTCCTATCTGGTAGCTAGCTCCAAATCACATGCCTGCCAACTTTCTTCTCTCTAGGACCAGAGTACATGTTCTACCAAAGTAGAACCATCCTTGCAGGGACCCTGATCATGCCCTTGGTGGACATGCACGGCAGCTGAATAGACAGAGTATGCCTGTAATGCCTCCAAAGGAGCAATTACAGACTACAGGGTTAATAATCCGTGCACTAAAGAAGGATTTATAAAATGGACTATAACAGCTCCTAAGGTAGCCATTACTGTCTGTAGGTTAATAATCTGTGTTTTTAAGATTAGCATTAATACCTCAGTAGAGAACCTGTTTGCTTCTGAGCTTGCAACAAGTCCCTATTGACCCCCAGCAATGATAATACACTCTGAATGAATACACCACAAGTAACAAATGCCAAATGTACGTGGCAGAGAAGTACTGGTATATCATTATTTTAGAAAACAAAGAACACATATTTTAGTTTGTTAAAATGCTAAATGCAACAATAACTACATACTGGGAATGAACAAGCTCAGATGACCACACACATACTGAGCATAGCATGAAACAATGCAGGATGTATGATCCTTCAGCTATTCTTATCTAATATTGAAATGTATAAGTCTGCTAGAAGTTATGCAGATGACTGTAGTGACATGTAAGCTGTCCAAAAGAACTACTGTGATATTCTTGCATTTTGCAGTTCTGTCAGACTGGCAGATGATGCTGAAACACTCCCTCCCTCCCTCTGTGTGTGCATGTGTATTTGTGTAGGAAGAAAGTAGAATGAACAGTCCTCACTCCAAGAATGCCTCCCAGTGTGTGACTAATCAACCCCCACAAGGCTTCTTACTTGTTTATTCCAGTTAGACTCTTCTGGTTCATATCAAAACACAACAGCCAGTTCTCTTAATTCATCTCCATTTTCTGAAGTAGCAAGTGAAGCAAATGTCTTGATGAAAATGTTCCTTTTATCGCTCAATGCCTCCGTGACAAAATTTCTCTTTCCAGAATAACAAATGATTTAGGTAGTACTTATTTGTGTGTGTGTGTGTGTGTGTGTGTGTGTGTGTGTGTGTGTGTGTGTGTGTGTGTGTGTGTGTGTGTGTGAGAGAGAGAGAGAGAGAGAGAGAGAGAGAGAGAGAGAGAGAGAATTGTGCAAAACTGTAACGATAGTAGTGATACTGCTGGACACAATTTTTAATATACCCAACCTACAGAGAACAATCCAAACATGCAAGATTTTCAGTAGCAACCTTCCCATTAAGTGTTTCATCCCATTTGAGGCATTAGGTCTAGCTAAATTATACTAGAGACTCACCCATGGAGATGCTACAAACTGGATTTAAATTAAGTTTCATTCTAAACACATACATGCCAGTCATAACAAAACAGTGACAAATTAGCTTATTCCATATCTGACGCATCATATGGGATCGGCTTGAGCTGTGGCCTCCAGCCTGGGGCTGGTTTCCCAAAGGTCAGGTATTTAAGGAACTGGCTTACACGCACACGCACACAAACACACACACATGCACACACATTGTAGGGTAACTAACAGCTGCTTGGTGTGCTCTATTATAGGAAAGAGCCAGTTGGAAAACAAATCATAAATACAGAGGGTGAAATATTTTATTTAACCAGACCATGCTTGAAAAGACAGAACCATAGGATAATCCAATGAATGAATATAGTTGTGCATTTTTTCCTTTTTGAAATTCAGACTATTTTTTGTGCCAAATAGGATCTCAAAAGTCATGATGGTTTACCCCATTTATGCAAAACAAAAAACAAAACATAAATCTTCCAGTTTTAACAGCACAGTGTCAACCAGTGTTAAGGAGTAGTGCACAATTCAAATGTCAGTATCAAATCAGAAATCAATATTCTGAGAATGCACAGCTTTAATTTAAAGATGTGTCTTTGTACTTATTCTGATTGAAAAGCAGGTTGGCTACATTTACAGAAAATTTAGAAGACTGTATTTATTTATTTATTTTCTCTAGACTTATATGTTGCCCTGTATCAGTTGATTTCAGTATGGTTTGAATAAATATGCCGAACTATTTATTTCTTCGACAGTTTTAAGACCGACACATTTATGGATGCATTGCTATTACACAAGTATGAGTACAATAATACATAGAACAATAAAAATATTAAAATAACATCATCTTTATAAAAACAAAGAATGCAGTACATATGATAGAGCAAATAAAATCATAAAATACCTGGATAAATGTTTTTAAAATGATTTAACTGGTGTTAAACTAATTTCAGTGGCAGTACACTTCTGTCACGTTCCTGCATAGCCCTTGGTTGTTTCACCAAGCAAAGGTGCATGCTATGTGTTGTTCAGCTGCCACCAGTTGATTACATCAACTTTGTTACTATAAATTACAGAGGTCCAGGTAACGTATCATTTAAAAAACAAGTAGAAATTGTTTATTGTTATAAGTGATAAAAGTCTAGTCAATGTCATTAACTCTCAACTAAAACCTTCTTTTCTTCTAATCTCCACACCCTTTTTTCTCTCTCCCTTTTCTTCCCCCCCCACTTAACTCCGGCCCCCACCAACTTCTATTGGTGCATGCAAATCTCAACATAAATATTCATAAGCAGGGTGAACGCTACAACGTCCACGGAGAATATGTTCCATATTTGAGATGTGATAATCAAGATGACTCTCTCCGTTATTTTATGTAACTGAATTAATTTGAGAGAAAGTTATTTGGATGGTCTTCAGTGATACATAAGTGGTATAGACAAAGACATTCCTGCGGATGCTTGGCCTGTTTGGGGCTTAAAGTATAAGACCTAGCACCATGAATTTGGTCTTAAAATGAACAGGTGGCCAATACAGTCCTTCACACTCAGTGACCAGAATCTTATTGGTGTTTCCATAAAATCTGCAGAATTTGCAACAGATAATTGTAGCTAATTGACAAAGTGCTGGAGCACATCTTAATCATGTGGCTGGTCATACACCTAATGGTATTACTGGGTTGCAGTCCAGCACCTTGTCAGTTAGTTGTGGTAAGGTAGACAAATCTTACTTGAAATCCGGTAGATTCAGAACAGTGTGGTGGTGTGACTTTAATGGCTGTACTCTTAATTCAGATGACTGTGTTCTGTATTAGTTGAAGCTTGCAGGTCATGTTCAAGGCCAAACCCAGATTCAATGCATTATAGCAACCCAGTTGGGAGGTTTGTAGAATGTATGAACCACTGTGGCCATTTCCCCTCTCTAGCAAGGATCATAGATGGTGAACCAGACAAAGCTTGAGAGTACTTTTAAGAACCAACTAAAAACATGGATGTATAGGCAGGCCTTTCCTTCCAGTTAATTCCTGTCCTCTTTCCTTTTTTTTTCCTCTTTATTTGATTTATTTTTATTTTTCCCATCTTATAGAATCATTTAATTAATTAATTGTTATAAATTTTTTTAGAACTTGTTATCCTTACGTTGTAAGCCGCCTAGAGTGGTCGAAATGACTTGATAGGTGGGGTATAAGTACAAGAAATAAATAAAATAAAAAATACTTGAGTCTTAAATGACAGTTCTGGATCATGGAAGACGGAGTGTTCCCATATTATATACCTGCTTCTTCAGAGGAAGTACAATCCCATTTGGAACAAGCTGCATACCCAATTTCTAGATATAAGAACTACTTCATAGTGAATCTGTTTGTCTGAAATCTGTTTTATCTATTTATCCCATCCCTCTAATTGCTAAGACTGTATGTTTCCCCCTTTATCCTCCTAACAAAGGGTTAGGAGTCAAACTGTGGGAGCATCGCTGACTCAACATCAGTCAGTCAGTTTCATGGCTGAGTAGAGATTTAAACCTGAGAAAAAACTATATACTAAAATTACAGTGCTTGAAAATAAAAGAGAATTAACTTTCAAAACAACCAGTATATCCAAAAAGGTTATCAACAAAACTTAATTCAGCATCTAAATTACAACAAAAGAAGTGCCGGACAGTGCTCTCTGGGGAAAGAAATAACAGGTGTTATATTTTAAAAATGCATTATCTGGGTCTCTATTCATTTCACTTACTGCAAGAGTAGACATTCCTTAGGAATAGATTCCATTATCTGGGTCTCTATTCATTTCACTTACTGCAAGAGTAGACATTCCTTAGGAATAGATTCCCAGCCCATTTCAGAGTATTGTAAGGCAGGGTCTTCAGTTGGGCCCAGAAATACACTAGTTACATGGTGAAGCTTTTAAAATATTGGCATGATTTGATTCTGAAGTATAGATTCAGTTGGCTATATAGATGAGTACTTTGTACTAACCGCAGCTCTGGAACCATCTTCAGAGTTAGCCTACACATGCAACAACTGTGAGTAGTTCAGATGCTTGTTAGATCTCGGACAACTGTGTCAGCCAACAAGGACAAACTAAACCTAAAAGTGACAATAGAAATTGCATGAAGGGTTGAGATTTTTAAAATACAGTAGGTAGTAAGAACAAACCTCTGATCCAGATCAGGGCCCTGGCATGGGATTAAGAAAGGTTTGGCCATTTGTTTGACGCTGTGTTCCTGATCCAGTTGTGGAATGGGTTGGGTAACTGCTCTTTGTATCAGGAGGACACTGGTTCCAATGAAACTGCTGCCATTCATTCCCTTGTGCCTATGGATCTTTGCTGGTTCTGCTTTTCCGACATTTATTCCTATGTCCCGTACACTTGTACTTCTCAGATGTTTGTGGCAGAATAAAACAATGCAACGCTAAGCAGTGTGTGCAAAATTTCTTTGCTTCACAGTGTTGTTATTGTTTCTAATCAAGGAGGGAACAGCAGGGCAAAGAGAGGCTATAAATAACACTTGTAGCAGCAACACAGAACCCCAGAGCAAACAAGCTACAATTATGGAGTTTATTTTTGTCTTCTGCTTTAAATATGATGAATATAATATAAAAAGAAACTTGCATTTGGTATAATTTCCATACACACTTACACCATATATTATAGATTGACCTAAATCCTTGCCCAAACCACTCCTCCCCACCACCACCCTCTTGCCCATCTCCACTTGCCAAGGGATAACACATAATTAGATTTGCTTGTTTGGCTTTGCTCATCAGGGCAGGGCCTTTGCTTGTTTTAGAATTTCAAGGCAACCAGAATGGGTCAGAAGCAAAGGGAACAGAGTGAATTTGCTACAACTGTAGAAAACTTGGCTTGCTTCCAAAACATGGGGGGGGGCAGGAAAATGCAACAGGCATAATAAAGTGATCCTAAGGGGTTACTATGGCTAAAATATCAACAGTGATTTGATGAAATGCTTGCCAAGATGATGATGACGAAGATATTTTGAAACTATTATTGGGGGGGGGGTGATTTCAAAATGAATGTGAGATGTGTTTGGATACAGAACTTTGTGCCATGTTTTACGGTAAACAAATGTTTTCTTCTTCTTGGTATATGTACCACCCTCCATGCTAAGGTACTGAAGGTATAATTAAGTGGTAATTTGTACAAATACCACCTCTGTGCACTGCTAGAGTACAGGGAATGAGACGTGTCTACTAAGAGATTTAAATTTCCTTGCCTCTCAGGTAGCAACAGCCATGCCTAGGCTTGCAACCTCTGGATGTATGTCTGCCAGTCTTATTGGAGACATTTTGTGATCCTGAAAGTACAGGTGGGAGGGGTGAGATAAGTGTGTATTTGGGAAGTGTGAATCACCGCCTAGAGTAGTCCACCGCGACTAGATAGGCGGGATATAAATTAAATAAAATAAAATAAATAAATAAATTAAAGACGCATCTTCCAACACTTCACTGGAAACATAAACTCTGTCCTTAGCACTTTGCCACTGATTTTCTACAAGAATTGCCAGCAGGAGGTTACCATTGTCAAAAACAATGTTCCTTTGGTGCAAATTTATTCTTCTCAGACACCTATGAAAATTTTGCATTATTCTGTGGCTCTATGACAGTGTGGTGTGATGGCAAGAGTGCTGGACTTGACAGAAGAAATCTGAGTAAGTCATCATTTTTAGTCAGGACATTTGTTGTGTAGCCAGCCTTTGGAACATCCAGCTGTCAGCTTAGTTTACTCCACAGAGAATTTATTCTTTTAATATTTAACTTTATATATATTATATTGTCTTTGCAAAGTCTTATACAATAATGCTGTATTCTGCTATGCCATACAAAATAAATAAATAAACCCCACAGAGTTTGCATGTTCTCAGAGGTTCCTGAGTTCCTTAGAAACAAAAAAGATGGCATGCAGAAGTTTAAAAAAAAAGCCAACACTGCTAATTTATTTGGATGTCAGAGGAAATTTATAGTAAGGAGTGTTAGAATGTTTTCGTGTTCTGGACCGTATCATGTTGGGTTGTAGATACAAGGTGGATGAGTACTCATTCATAGGTAAAATTGCCTATGCATAGGGAAAAAAAGAACTTCATTTTCATTTCTACATGTTACGTAGTTTTCAAAACTAGGAAAAATGTTCAGATCTTATTGTTATATAATGAAAGTCTTCCTTCCTTCCTTCCTTCCTTCCTTCCTTCCTTCCTTCCTTCCTTCCTTCCTTCCTTCCTTCCTTCCTTCCTTCCTTCCTTCCTTCCTTCCTTCCTTACTTACTTACTTACTTACTTACTTACTTACTTACTTACTTACTTACTTACTTACTTACTTACTTACTTACTTACTTAATGGAAAGAAAGATTTTTAAAAAAGGTTTAATGCAAGACTAACGCTACAATTAGTCAAAGTGAAACTTCTGCCTTAGTTGCTTGGAGTGCATGTCTTGGGTAGAAAGAGTGATGAAGTAATGGAAGACGGATATACAGTACATGTGCTACACATCCTCCCTCCAACCCATTCAGCTAACCAGCTATGTTTTAACTACCAGTCTGGTCAGTTACTGCACACAGAATGTGTGAAGAAGAGGTCAGAGGCCATCTTGGGTTTTCCACAGGCAGGACAATTTCTTGGGCTAGCCTTAAATCGTGCTGAGCTGCAACTATTATTATGAAAAACAAAAGAGTCCCACATAGTGTCTAATGAAAGACTGTGCTATTTCACATTGTCTCAAGCCCACCATGCTTTCCATAATTGGTATCACTGGTGGGCCTCAGAAGCGTGATCCAGTCACATCTTGGATAGCAAGTTAAATCTAGATATGGAATAATCATAATGTTTTGTTAGATCCGTATGACGCCAAGGCCTGGAGTGGCACCCACTAGATTTTTCTGCAAAGAGGATAAATAAGACAATAGCCTGACTTATTTCCAGGCTGGGGAGTAGACTGCATGATCTATCATACACATAAAAATATTCCTCCCAGTCTTCTGTCTGGTGACCTGTTAGAAACACCATGAAAAGGAAATTTCCAGCTTTCTCACCCAAATCCTGACTGCCCCATATCATATATCTTTTTGTAGGTATTGCTGATGCATCAGAGAATATGAAAATAAAAAAGGTTAAAACCTGGTCTTTTAACTGATTATGTTCTTAGCATTCTTATGCTAAAGTAGGCATAATAATAAATTTCACTCAGTGGGAGAATGCTAATTTGTATGCACCACAACTGCTAGAATAAAATCAGTTCAGACCCCAATGACTCTTGTCAAGCCTTGTTAAAGTGTATCAAAATTCCTTTGCGAAGGCGGTAAATAATCCAAGGGACATCATTTGGGAAACCAAGATAATGATGAGGATTTAAAATCCATCTGGGTTGTGCTTTGTGCCAGCAACCACAATCGGTACCAAACAGGCATTATGTTATGGAAGGTCCAAGAGCATGAGTGTTGCCTTTGGTACCAGTTGAATGTGGGGCAAATGCATTTGAGGAGAGTGGGAGAAAGGGAAGGTAGTTCGTAGTTAGATGCTCCTACTGGAATCTCATCACCCCAACACACAGTAATTAAGTAGTACGAGAGTCTTTTGTGAAATAAGACCAAGCTACTATTGTATATCAGAATGTAAATACAAGTCTGTGCATTAATAAAACAATAGGAGAAATGAATAATTTACTAGTTCTTGCCTTAAAAAGAGAGAAAGAGGAGAGGATTGGACAGAGATTTCAATTCAGTCTGGGCTGTCTTTCCCCCTTTTCCGTTCATAGGCCATGCTCCAAAGAGTGGCACGCTTACCTTATCATGTTCACTGCAATCCCAATTAACACTTTTTCCAAACTGAATTTAGGTGTTCTTTTTCCCCCCTCTTCTTTCCTAATGAGTTTTTTCCCTCCCTGCTGTCTTGATACAAAGCTTTATGCTGTATGAGTGTGTTCGTATGGTGCTTGAGTGCGTTATCTGACCTTGATTGGTGTTTTGGGAGCCAGTTAAATAGATTACATAGAGGTTACCTTGACAACTGTCTTTGCTGATTTAGCAATGCAGTTCATTCTTGAGCACAGGACTCTCGGCAACGGTGGAATTCCACTGACTTCATATTAATCATTAACACAGTATTCTAGGGAGTCTTTGCCAAACTGGCATTAAGAGCTGTAGTGAAATTATTTTTCTTGAAAAATAAAAATAAAAATATAGTAAATATTATTAATCAAGAACTGCTTGTAACACAAAATGCTGTGTTAACATAGGTGTGCACAGTCCTCATTTTGTTTTCTTGTTCCTTGGCCCACTTTCACATTAATATTTAGATAATAAATAGATGGGTAAAGATGATCCTTGATATGGTGTATTTATTCTTTTTGAGATTCATTGCCTACCATATATTCTTATAGGTCTGTGCAGTGAGCCCTGAGTTTGACAAATAGCTAGATAAACCCTGAAGAGTCCCAAGAGCTAAGAATGATAGGTTTCATCCTGATAATAGATTGCTGAGAAGTGCTTAGAACTGCATTCTGATGTCTCTGAGTATTAAAACTAAGTAGCCAGCAAAATAAGTATACTTGTTTCAGTCTAGGATACTTTTTTGTAGGCAATTGTGTAGAGTTCCAGATTAAGCTTTTATTGGGTCAATGTCATGCCTTGTTCACAGATTTTTATGGTGGAGGGGGGGCAGAGGACATTCTTATCCCTTCATAAAAATGGCTGGATTTCCCTGCAGCTTCTTCTATCTTTATTTTTCCCCAACCACAGATAAATCTGTTAAAGAAAGAAAGATGGAATAGTTCTATGATATCTTTTGAGGAGTCTTTTATCTAGAACTATCCTTGATCCCTTGCATTTGAATTAAATCTAAAGTGGAATTTAGGAGCCATTTTGTAGGTTTCTTTTTTAAGTGAAACACCTGAAGAGTCTGGAGGAGAGCAAGAAGCAGCACTTCCTTGTAGTGTTCCAGACACCTTTTGTAGACTTTCGTAGTGTGACAATAGGTCCTTCACCTTTTTCTATTCTTGCTGGTCTACAAAGGCGGTGTTCTTATAAGCATCCCCATCAAACTCAGCAGTAGTACTGGTGCAGCTTTTGTTCTGAGCTTTGTTGGTTGCCTAGAACATGATAGCTCAGAGTGACTATTTCCTATTCTCATGGTGTTTTAGACCTACCTTTACTATTTTTGCATAATAATAGTTTAAATATATTCTTAATATTTATTATAGTACATTATGGCATAGTGCTCAATGTACTGTATAATGCTGCTGCTACTGCCATTGTTGTTATGTGCTGTCAAGTTGGAACCAACGTACAGTGACCCTAATAAGACTTTCAAGAAATGTAAGGAGTGGTTTTACCAGTTTCCCCACCCCCAGCAAGCTTCTGTGGCTGAGCAGAGATTCAGACCCAGACCTCCAAAGTCCTAGTTCATCACTCTATCCCCTACACCACACTGGTTATCCACTGTATAATACACAAGAGTATATTTAGACTTTCAGTTCAGAGAGTTGTCTATAGGATTTTATTGTAGGAGAAGGAGTTCTAAAATTCCAGGTTTTAGTGTAGTATCTTGTCCCAGCAATTATATGGAAAACTGCCATATTTGCTTTGGTAACTGAAGTCTCTGCTCAGGAGAGATACACAATTTAGTTTGCTTAGATAGTGATTTATCTCACTTCCTTTTCTGTTAGCAAGAGCTGTCCTTCTAGGTCAAGGTTGAAGACTGTGCTGTGCAGACTAGCAAAGCTGGTGCTTTGATATTCTACATAGTATCAGGCCCAAGGATAAACAAATAACTCGTAATTTTTTTTAGTTTCAAAGTAGGATTTATTGGCTTTTTGTGAGCAAAATAATCTTCCCAAGAACAAAGGAAGAGGAAAGGAGGAAAGGGAGAAGAAAGGAAGCAATGAAATAATCACATGTGAATGAAAAGGACTCTATTATGAGACAAATTATATTCTGTTCATCCAGAGAAGCAACACACTAGCCAAACCAGAGAAGGGGGACACTTTTGTTAATTTAGTCACTATGTTACTGGCTTAACAGTTGAAGGGTCACATGGAGGTGAGGAAGGTGTAATGGGAGGCCTACCTCCCTTCCGTACCCTCACAGGCTTTTCCAGAAATAATTTTAAGTGATGCTCTTACCTGGAAATGGGTTGTTTTCTTGGAGAACAAGGGCCCAACAGTGTTACACTTCAAAAGCAACATAGTGAATGTTTGTTGGTTCATTGTTAGTGTGACAACCGGTATATTCTGGTTTTCTTAATACTTATTTTAAGGGATATTTTTACATATTTTAGAAGCATTTTGAGAGTAATTGTTCAAGTTTTTATATTACTCTGAAACAGTCCATGGTGGTTGAAGAGTGAGTGAACAACGTACATGTAGCTGGAGGGTGGACAGCAATGGAAAGACTGAAAGAGATTAAGCAGATCAGAAGCAAAATTAAATTGCACAAGTTGTTAGATGCCAGACCTTAAAGACACCCCTTCCAGTGTAACCATTTCCAGACAACAAATGCTACCATATCAGCCAGAAATAAAATTATGAGATTTCTATATACGTGGAAAGTACCAGGTATTAGGTAAAGGTAAAGTTCCCCTTGACATTTAGTCCAGTCATGTCCGGCTCTAGGGCACGGTGCTCATCCCTGTTTGCAAGCCATAGAGCCAGTTTCCGTGGTCACGTGGCCAGCGCGATGAGACACGGAATGCTGTTACCTTCCCATCAAGGTGGTACCTATTTATCTACTCGCATTTACATGCTTTTGAACCGCTAGGTTAGCAGGAGCTGGGACAAGTGACGGGAGTTCACTCCGTCATGTGGATTCGATTTTACGACTGCTGGTCTTCTGACCCTGCAGCACAGAGGCTTCTGTGGTTTAACCCACAGTGCCACCACATCCCTACCAGGTATTAGAAGGCAACTCAAAAGAATATTTCTAAAGAACCCTACAGAATGTGCAACAGGAAAGCAGAGATGTAAAGCAAAATATATGCCATTTTCTATGGTTTCTAATGTTAACATCAACAGCTAACATAATGTAGCACATTATTTTTTTTTTTACCCACCCAACATTAACATAAATGAATTAGATTTTCAAGCTCAGTAATGATTAACCAAGCATGGTAAGCCTTTTCTGCTAATGTTACAATCTCTGGCCCTTACCCCCAAGCTCCACTGCTATGAACAACCTTTTCCCCATAACTCTTTTCCCTTTAGGATGGTGACCAGGGAACAACCTTGCTTTTCATAGGAGAACAGACGGAGCCTGCACTAATCTACCCATAACACATACGTGTTCGCCTGCAGTGCTGTAGTTCTTGGGACAAGTTGACTGGATCTGAGCAGTCCTTTTGCCATGGATTATTACAAATCTGAAAATCTGCATGGTTCCTTCCACTGGAATGTCTTTCACAGGTCATTAGTGTCTTTAAAATACATATCATTTGATGAAGTACATTATATGTTATATAGTTTTTGACTAATTCCCATTACCTTATTTAACATGTACTACTTGATATTTCTTGCATGGTCTTTTTTTTTCCAGAGAGAAACCCAAAGCATATATTATTGCTCTTTTTCTTTTCCTTTCTCCCACCCTCCACCCTCAATATGACCTTTTCGGGTAGAGTAAACATGTTTTGATGGGAATGTTGCAGTACTAGGTTTATATGATCTTTGGCCTATGTATGATGTGTACTGTGTAACCTTTGTGGAAAGCACTGCCTGGGGTAATCCATCATGCAGCCATCTTCTGGATTTAATGGCTGTGACTCTCAAACAAACATGCAGTTAAAATGCTTTCTGGTAATGTTTGTTTCACTCGGGACCATATTCCATTGTGCATCAAGGAGAAGAAAAAGTATATCTATGGGAGGCTTCATTTGAGTCAAACATGACTCAAAGGGAAGAAAATAATATAAGAAGAGCCCTGTTGGGTCAGGCAACTGCCTGTTTAGTCCAGCATTGTGTTCATACAGCAGCCAACCAACTGGTTCCAGGAAAGCCACATGCGGGACATGAACATACGTAGCACACTCCTACTCACACTTCCCAGTAACTGATCTACAGAAGAATGGTAAATTGGCAGCATGTAACAGGGAGGTAATTATTAACCAAACCTTCTGAGTCTTGAGGCACCTTAGAGACTGACAAGGTTTATTTGACTAACAAGCTTATTTGGCATATAGCCCATTTACTGAATGCCCGCAAGCCTCTATGCCAAATAAAATTGGTTAGTCTTAAAGTACCACAAGATCCCTTGTTGTTTCTCTGCAAAAGACAGAAATACACCGAGGATTCCTCATAATGTATCCTCCTAATACAGCCTTCTTGTGCATAAATAAAAGTCATTGGGTAACTTTCACTCCTCCTTCATCAGATGCTTGATCAGCTTTCTGTAGTATATGTTCTGTGTATGGATTGAATAGATAAGGGGATAAAATTCACCTTGTCTGACACCTTTGCTTATAGGAAACCATTCTGTCTCTACATATTCTGTCCTCAGAGTAGCTTCTTGTCCACAATACAAGTTACGCCTCAGGACTATCAAATGCAGAGGCACACCCATTTCTTCCAGAACAACCTGAAGATTGTAACATGAAGAATGTTCTGAAAGAAATATTTCAAATATAGCATCCTTGATTTCAACCAAAGTTTATTGCTAGTTGTTGTGCATAAAGTCACACCATAAAGTAAAGACCCTCAACACCGTATTCGCGAAGGCTTTCATGGCCAGGATCTAATGGTTGTTGTGGGTTTTTCGGGATCTTTGGCCATGTTCTGAAGGTTGTTCTTCCTAACGTTTCACCAGTCTCTGTGGCCGGCATCTTCAGAGGACAGCCCAAGCCAACTACACCAGAGCACAGAGTGCTGTCCTCTGAAGATGCCGGCCACAGAGACTGGTGAAACATTAGGAAGAACAACCTTCAGAACATGGCCAAAGATCCCGAAAAACCCACAACAACCACCCTCAACACCATTTGTGATTTATGAAAACTTGAGTTTGGCAAGAGTCATCCCTTTTTGCAGCAGTTACATCCAAGCAAATCAGCCACAGGCAATGCATCACTATAGGAAGTTGTCATAAATTCCCCCTTACAGTAGCAGGTTTAGAAAGTACATTCTTCAGTCCTCAAGTTTCCCATGAATTTCTGTTATCTGTGTTCATCATGTATAGGATTAACACTCCACTGTAGAGCAGCATATCTTCTCTTGTAGCACTGCTCTGCTTAAACTGCCAATCTGATTACAGTTTATGACTTTGCATTCTTATTCACCATAATTTACTCTCAAATTTGGAAGTGTCTACGTCTCTGGAAAAACAGTTGGCCTTTTGTCCTCTCTGATTACGTAGATTGTAGAAGCAACTGCAAGCTTCCATTAGATCTGTTAAAATCGCTTTACTAGTCAGACCTGGCTGCTTCTCCTGCTAGAGGCAACTGCTCACAGTGATGTGAGATGATACATAACTCTTCCCCCTCACAAAGAGGTGACTGACTTAATTCTTTCCTGCTATAATCTTCAGATATTGTTTACACATCACTTCAAAACATGCCACCTTTTTTAACCACCTACATTATCCTGGGATGGTGGTAGTTATATTTGATTGCACCTGTCATTTCACTAGTTCTGTGTCTTTCTAAGCCTTTTTTTTTAAAAAATTACACAAGCCACCTCTGTTTTACTAGTAACCATTGCAGGCCAGATCCACCCCATATCCCATTCTGAATACTATATAGTTTATTAATTGATTTTGAAAACCATTTCCATCTGATTTATCATTTAAGGCAGGAGTCTCGAACATGTGGCCCGGGGGCATTTGCGGCCTGCCAGATGATAATTTGTGGCCCCTGCTTTGCCTGACCCCCCCCGAAGTGCCCACATGTCCTCTGCTGTCAAGAGTCAAAAAACAGCCTAGCTCGCCAGCTCTCCCCCAAGACAGCGCCACTTGTACCCTCCATCCGGAACTGCAGCCTGCCAGCCAGCTCGCATGTCTGCTGGCTGGCAGGCTGCAGTTCCAGATGGAGGGTGCAAGAGGCGCTGTCTTGGGGGAGAGCCGATGAGCGAGGCGTGCTGCCGGCCCTTTTCCCTGAGCGCCTGAGCCACCGTCGAGCGATGCCTGAGAGTGGAGCTCACTCCCAGCCTGTCCTCAAAGAGCACCTGCAAGCCACCAACAACAGCTGCCACTGCCACCTCTTCCAAGGAAGCAACTCTCTGGCTGTCTTTCTCTCTCAGCACCCCCAGCACCAACCTGGCCAACGGCCGCCTCAGCACCTGGTGGTATTTCCTCCTCCTCTTTGTCCTGCTTCAGCTGCCTCAGCTGTGGAGGCTGCCTGGGCTCACCTTGCAAAGTTTGCTCCCCTGTCACGGTAGGGATAGCTGCTGCTGCTGAGTGTCCCTTTTTTAAAGGGGGGCCTTCAGAGGATGGTTGCCGGGTCTCTGTGTGTGTGTGTGTGTGTGTGCGCGCGCGCGCGCGCATGTGCGCACATGCATCTGTGGGGGGCCCCCCGGCCCGTTCTGTTTAATTCTACAGGTACCGATGGGGCCTTTTCTCCTTTGGCAAGATGATTCTGTGAAGGTTTTTTTAAAAAAATTATGTCATGCCCCCCCCCGGCTAGGCAGTCGCTGGTGCTCCCTCCCTTCTCTGCTTCTTCATCCTGCTGGTGGTAGTGGTGGTATTGAATAAGGAGCCGGAGGGGGTTGTGGCCGGCAACGAGGGCTCATGCACCCCTTCTCTTCCTCCTTCTTCTCCTCCTCCTCAGAGCCCCAGCCGGGCTAAGGAAACTCCTGGGGGGCTTCCTCGGGCTTTTGCTCTGCTTGGTGAAAAATCTGATGTGGCCCAGCCTCACCCAGACTCTGCCTCCAGAGGCCCCCAGGTAAATTGAGTTTGAGACCCCTGATTTAAGGGGGAAAAGGTGAACAATAAACGTTGAACAGTAGCATGTTAATGGATGTACAGGGGATTAACTAGCCCAATATGAGCCCAGAAGATATGGGAACAGTGGGGTAGTTTACTAATCCTAGACTCCTTAGACTACTGGGATGTGACATCTTGGGTTTCTTATTTCCCTCTTTCCTTCTGCATCCTTTATTAGTTTTATTTCACATTTTCAGCCTTTTGTTTGACAGCCTATCACCAGATATTTTGTTCTCAAATTAGAGGTTACCAAATGACATAGTCAATATTAAATACCTCCAAAGTTATCTTCGAATCATTTTGATTCCTTGTGTCCTTGAATCATTTATTTCATACACCAAACAGCACGTACAGCAAGCTGCTCATAGAAGGCATGCTTTGAGAGAGAGAGTCATCTGACCTCCTGAAAACATGGCCAGCTCACTGAAGTTGTTGTCATATAGAAATTGTACAAATGCCTGTCATCTGTGTTTCCTCTAGGATTTTTGTATCAGGGACTTCATCGTGCCATTTGATATTAAGAATTCTCTGAAGACAGGTAAGAGGAAAGTGACTGAGCTTTTGTGCATGGTGTTGCTCGGTAGTCCATGTCTCCAGTCTATAAAACAGAAGTACTGTAATAGAACAATAGTTTTGTACATTTTCAGCTTAATGGAAACATTTATCCCATATCAGTTCTGCACAGAGGATTTAAATCTTCCAAAGGCAATTCTGGCTTTGGAGATTGAAAAGGAAGAGAGACAGTACTTCCAAGATACATGAACATATCCACTTCAGAAAGGAGATGTTCATATAGTACCTTCAGAACTGGTTCTTCATAAGGTACACCAAGAACAGGATGGTATATTACCACTATCTTATCAATATTGATTTTCAAGCCAAAATTGTTAAAGTTTGAGAAAAATAAATTGAGACTTCATTGCTTGTCAAGAAGTGTGGTTGCATTAAGACCACAAACTTTGGTTTTAAAAAAAAGAGCTTACACAATGGGCAAAACAAGAACTTGGTTATAACTTGAAGACACTGCAGATTAGACAGTTTCTTATCAGTGTGATATCAATGGCTGACACCAGGTTTTTCTTTCCAGTAAGTACCCCAAAGCAATGGAAAAATGTAAGACTGAAAAAGAGTTTGAGAAAGAACACAGCCCTGTTTTACACAGTTGGTAACAGGAGAGGGATCAGAGAGGAGATGCTTTTTTCCCCAAAAATATTTTATTAGTTTTCTTTTCTCCCTATTAGTAAAATCAATCCAGGCTTATTAAAATTTTGTGATACATAGGTTCATCTTTTATTCATTTGTTGATACAGATTAGGGCCTAATCTCTATACCATGTTTCTTATCATTGATAGAACAGATTCCATGTTTGAATATATTTGAATCTTCCTTCTCTTTAATTTTTAATGTAAATCTGTCCATCTCCGCACAATCCAAAATCTTCTTAATTATTTCTTGATCTGCAGATATTCCTTCATTTTTCCAATGTTGTCCCAATACAATCCTCGTCGTCTAGTCATTTAGTCATGTCCGACACTTCATGACCCCATGGACCAGAGCACGCCAGGCCCTGCTATCTTCCACTGCCTCCCGGAGTTGGGCCAAATTCATCTTGGTTGCTTCGATGACACTGTCTAGACATCTCATCCTCTGTCCCCTTCTCATCTTGCCTTCACACTTTCCCAACATCAAGGTCTTTTCCAAGGAGTCTTCTCTTCTCATGAGATGGCCAAAGTATTGGAGCCTCAGCTTCAGGATCTGTCCTTCAAGTGAGCACTCTGGTCTGATTTCCTTTAGAATGGATAGGTTTGTTCTCCTTGCAGTCCAGGGGACTCTCAAGAGCCTCCTCCAGCACCACAATTCAAAGGCATCAATTCTTCGGCGGTCAGCTTTCTTTATGGTCCAGCTCTCACTTCCATACATCGCTACTGGAAAAACCATAGCTTTTACTATGCAGACTTTTGTTGGCAAGGTGATGTCTCTGCTTTTTAAGATGCTGTCAAGGTTTGTCATCGCTTTCCTCCCAAGAAGCAGGCGTCTTTTAATTTCGTGGCTGCTGTCTCCATCTGCAGTGATCATGGAGCCCAAGAAAATAAAATCTGTCACTGCCTTCATATCTCCCTCTTCTATTTGTCAGGAGGTGATGGGACCAGTGGCCATGATCTTAGTTTTTTGATGTTGAGCTTCAGACCATTTTTTGGTGCTCTCCTCTTTCACCTTAATTGAGAGGTAATTTAATTCCTCCTCTCTTTCTGCCATCAGAGTGGTATCGTTTGCATATCTGAGGTTGTTGATATTTCTTCTGGCAATTCCAGTTTGGGATTCCTCCAGTCCTGCCTTTCGCGTGATGTATTCTGCATATAAGTTAAATAAGCAGGGAAACAATATACAGCGTTGTCGTACTCCTTTCCCAATTTTGAACCAATCAGTTATTCCATATCCAATTCTAACTGTTGCTTCCTGTCCCATGTATAGGTTTCTCAGTAGATAGATAAGGTGGTCAGGCACTCCCATTTCTTAAAGGACTTGCCATAATTTGCTTTGGTCCACACAGTCAAAGGCTTTTGCATAGTTAATGAAGCAGAAGTAGATATTTTTCTGGAACTCTCTGGCTTTCTCCATAATCCAGCGCATGTTAGCAATTTGGTCTCTAGTTCCTCTGCCCTTTAGGAATCCAGCTTGTACTTCTGGGAGTTTTCGGTCGACATACTGCTGAAATCTACCTTGTAGGATTTTGAGCATAACCTTGCTAGCGTGTGAAATGAGTGCAATTGTACGGTAGTTGGAGCATTCTTTGGCACTGCCCTTCTTTGGGATTGGGATGTAGACTGATCTTTTCCAGTCCTCTGGCCACTGTTGAGTTTTCCAAACTTGCTGGCATATTGAGTGTAGTACCTTAACAGCATCATCTTTTAAGATTTTAAATTGTTCAACTGGAATATCATCACCTCCACTGGCCTTGTTGTTAGCCAGGCTTTCTAAGGCCCACTTGACTTTACTGTCCAGGATTTCTGGCTCAACTCCATTATCTGGGTTGTCCAGGATATCCAAATCTTTCTGATATAATCCCTCTGTGTATTCTTGCCACCTCTTCTTGATGTCGTCTGCTTCTGTTAGGTCCCTCCCATTTTTGTCCTTTATCATGTCCATCTTTGCACAAAATGTTCCTCTAATATCTCCAATTTTCCTGAACAGATCTCTGGTTTTTCCTCTATTTCTTTGCTTTGTTCATTTAAGAAGGCCCTTTTGTCTCTCCTTGCTATTCTTTGGAAGTCTGCATTCAATTTTCTGTAACTTTCCCTATCTCCCTTGCTTTTTGTTTCCCTTCTCTCTGCTATTTCTAAGGGCTTGTTGGACAGCCACTTTGCTTTCTTGCATTTCCTTTTCTTTGGGATGGTTTTTGTTGCTGCCTCCTGTACAATGTTACGAGCCTCTATCCAAAGTTCTTCAGGCACTCTGTCCACCAAATCAAGTTCCTTAAATCTGTTATTTACTTTCACTGTGTAGCCCAGTGGTTTTTCCTACTCTCTTCAGTTTAAGCTTGAATTTTGCTATGAGAAGCTGATGATCAGAGCCACAATCAGCTCCAGGTCTTGTTTTTATTGACTGTATAGAGCTTCTCCATCTTTGGCTGCAGAGAATATAATCTGGTGATGTCCATGTGTAGAGTCACTTCTTATGTTGTTGGAAAAGAGTGTTTGTGATGATCAGCTTGTTCTCCTGACAAAACTCTATTAGCCTTTGTCCTGCTTCAATTTCAACTCCAAGGCCAAACTTACCTGTTGTTCCTTTTATCACTTGACTCCCTACTTTAGCATTCCAATTGCCTAGAATGAGAAGAACATCTTTTTTTGGTGTTAGTTCTAGAAGGTACTGTAAGTCTTCATAGAATTGATCAGTTTCAGCCTATTCAGCATCAGTAGTTGGACATAAACTTGAATGACTGTAATGTTGAAAGGTCTGCCGTGGATTTGTATTGAAATCATTCTCTCATTTTTGAGATTAGATCCCATTACAGCTTTTCTCACTCTTTTGTTGACTATGAGGGCTACTCCATTCCTTCTACGGTATTCTTGCCCACAATAGTAGATATGATAATCATCTGAGCTGAATTCACCCATACCTGTCCATTTTAGTTCACTGATGCCCAGGATGTCAATGTTTATTCTTGCCATCTCCTGCTTGACCACCTCCAGCTTACCAAGGTTCATAGATCTTACAATCCAGGTTCCTATGCAGTATTTTTCTTTGCAGCATTGGAATTTCCTTTCACTCTCACTTCCAGGCACGTCCACAGCTGAGCGTCCTTTCAGCTTTGGCCCAACCACTTCATTAGCTCTGGAGCTACTTGTACTTATCCTCTGCTCTTCCTCAGTAGCATGTTGGGCACCTTTCGATCTGTGGGGCCCATCTTCCAGCGTCATATCTTTTAGCCTTTTGTTTCTGGTCATGGGGCGTTCTTGGCAAAGATACTGGAGTGGCATTGCCAGTTCCTACTCCAGGTGGATTGCGTTTAGTCGGACCTCTCCACTATGTCCTGTCCGTCTTGGATGGTCCTGCACGGCATTGCCCATAGCTTCTCTGAGTTACTAAAGCCCCTTTGCCACAACAAGGCAGCAATCCTTGAAGGAGCAATACAATCCTAGCTGTTGTCAAAATATGCAATTTTAAATATACATTTTGTTTATCAAAATTTTCTGGTATTATATGATACCTAATAGAAACAGTTATGTTTTAAAGTCTCTATGGTTTTTTTTAACATTTTAACAAACCATATGTATATTTTAATCCAAAAGTTTTTAGCTTTATCACAAGTTTATCATACAATAAGTACCTGCTTTTTGGTCACATTTCCAACATTTATTAGACATACAAAATATTTTAGCTAATTTAGCAGGTGGTAGGTGCCATCTATAAAACATTTTATATGTGTGTGTTCAGTCGTTTAGTCGTGTCCGACTCTTCGTGACCCCATGGACCAGAGCACGCCAGGCCCTCCTATCTTCCACCGCCTCCCGGAGTTGTGTCAAATTCATGTTGGTTGCTTCGATGACACTGTCCAACCATCTCATCCTCGGTCATCCCCTTCTCCTCTTGCCTTCACACTTTCCCAACATCAACATCTTTTCCAAGGAATCTTCTCTTCTCATGAGATGGCCAAAGTACTGGAGCCTCAGCTTCAGGATCTGTCCTTCCAATGAGCACTCGGGGTTGATTTCCTTTAGAATTGATAGGTTTGTTCTCTTTGCAGTCCAGGGAACTCTCAAGAGTCTCCTCCAGCACCACAATTCAAAGGCATCAATTCTTCGGCGGTCAGCTTTCTTTATGGTCCAGCTCTCACTTCCATACAACACTACAGGAAAAACTATAGCTTTGACTATTCGGACTTTTGTTGGCAAGGTGATGTCTCTGCTTTTTAAGATGCTGTCAAGGTTTGTCACTGCTTTCCTCCCAAGAAGCAGGCGTCTTTTAATTTCGGGGCTGCTGTCTCCATCTGCAGTGATCATGGAGCCCAAGAAAGTAAAAAAGCCTCCATATCTTCCCCTTCTATTTGCCAGGAGGTGATGGGACCAGTGGCCATGATCTTAGTTTTTTTGATGTTGAGTTTCAGACCGTTTTTTGCACTCTTGTCTTTCACCCTCATTACAAGGTTCTTTAGTTCCTCCTCACTTTCCGCCATCAGAGTGGTATCATCTGCATATCGGAGGTTGTTCCCTTCATGGATTGCTGCCTTGTCGTGGCGAGGGACAGGTCATAGTGGAGAGTTCTGACTAAACACAATCCACCTGGGGTAGGAACCGGCAATTCCACTCCAGTATCTTTGCCAAGAATGCCCCATGATCAGAAACGAAACATTTTATATAAGTTCCCTTTATAAGATGTTGCCATGGTCATTTTACATTTTCTTTTCCACAGCTTTTGCCATTTCTCTAATCCAATGTTATATTGTTTTAAGAATTGTAATAGTTTGCATTGTAACTCTCAGAAAGATGCTATATTTTAAGCACTCTGCTGTTTTAATTGATATTTAATTATGTCATTTGTTTCATAATTTACTTGTATATGCTATTAATTTATATTGTAAATTGCCTTGGGATAAATATCATGAAGGGTGTTATGTAAATATATTGATTTTTTTAATGTGTGAAATGAAGGCAGAAGATTTTTTTTAATTAGTAGATAAAAAAGTAGTGTTGGGAGCATATTTGGATTTTGCCACCTTAAGTACCCAAATAACTCAAGTTATTGCATTAAATTGAAGATGGTCATTTTATATGTTGTTTCATATCTTACTCTAGGACTAACAGCTCCTCACATAAGTATGTAATATATCGATTGTGTGAGAACAACAGATTGAACATGCTTAATTTGTTTGTTACATCTTTCTTTACTAAACCAATTTCATACACAGTAACAATCCTAACTCCTTACTTTCTTCATTTTGCAGCTTTGATTCTTTATCAGGGAAATCTCTTCTTAAAAGCTCAATTTCTTTTTATTAATGTTTCTTTAATAAGCTCAGCCATTGGCAATCATCTAAGCCTGCTAGTTTATCTGTCTTTCAATTTTTAAAGCTTTATTAATCATCATGGTCCTTGAAGCAGCTTGTGCAAAAAAATCCACTACAAGAATAAACAATCACTATTATCAAAGCTCTTTCACAGGGGGGGTTAGGAATGATATGTAGGATTAAATCCTTATTAGAAGTATTACTTTTATTATGAGCTCTATTTATTATTATTATACATTAATTTTGCTCAGTGTGATAGTGCAAATTCGTACACTGAAGAGATCTGTAAAACCTGTAGGCCCTGAAAAACACTGAATAGTGGCTTGTGAGATTCCAGCCTACTTCTAGTTTTGACTTGCCCAGCCAGTGTATAGAAAAGAACAGGCTGGGTGGTCAGCAGCTGGAGTCCCCAAGGGCATAAGCTAAAGCCCAGTAGTTCAACAGTAGCTTCTGTGCCTCAAGTACACCTTCTTTCTTTCTCTGAATATTTAGTTTGCAATTTCTCCTCTCTGTTGGGAAAAGAAGACGGCATGTGGAAAAACAGGTCTGTAAGTAGACCCCATGTTTATTGATTTTACTCCTTTGTACCTGAATCTCTCTATTTGAAAAGGGAAATGTGGGTTACTGATGTTATTATAAATAAATAATATCTTCCTTCAGAAGCTCCGAGTGGCTTTCTGAAGGATCCTGGTAGTCCTCTATCCAGATGTTAATGAGCTACAGTACATAGTTGCTTGGTTTCAGCAGTGCTACAGCATCAGGTGTTACAAGTCTTTATTGTTAATCTTTTTGTGATAACAATAAACCTGCTTTCTTCTCTGGCATCAGTGGGCCCAACCCCCTTGAATGGGGATTATTTTGGCAATACAGATAGATGCCTCCCCAGAGAAGTACTCTGCAGTGCATCTTCACAAATGCTATCCATCATCATATTGGTCATGTTGACAATGTGAGCAATCTGAATAGCCTTTGAATAATGTCATGCATATTCTGAACTAGCCTATGTTTTGAACCAATGACTGAATGCAGTTATGGGCACAGAAGATGAATCCAGTAGGATTGAGAGCCTATGGGTAGGAGTTCCCCAGACCCAAGAACTGAATTATTTTTCTGCTCTGAGTGGGACAGGTACATTGTGTGGGAGGTGTATTTAGACACATCCTAGTCTAGATTGAGCCTCATAACCAGTTTCAGTTGGTTAAGCAACTAATTTAATTTTTAAGTCAGGGCAGACTACCCAATGTGATTTCTAATGCAGGTAGCTAGTGTGATGTGTTCTGTGGAGGTTCTCTTTGATTCAAAGGATGTAGCTAATGCAAAATATAACTGCTGCAATTCTCAGTGGGGTACCCAGCTGTATGCCTGCGATCCCTGAATGACATTGGGTGCCTATTAGCTATTCAGTCATATTTATGCTTTTACTGTGGGTATATAAAGCCTTAAATGACTCAGAGTCAAGATAGCTGAGAGACTTATGCAGCTGACATTTGAGATCTGGAGTGATTTTAGCAGTTCTCACCTTGCAGTAAGCTTTCTTAGCAGTGCCACCCATCTTCCAGAACATCCCAGCAGAGGCAGAGACTGTAATGAGTTTTAAGTATTTCCTGAGAACTTTTTTTCTTCCACATAGACCCATAATGCCTCTGACATTGCTCTGTTTTAGTCTATTTTATGTAAATATTGTTTTATTATATGTTTTTATTATATACTTACCCAAATTATGATTTAATCGTACATGATGTTTATAGCACTTAGACAATTATATTATATTATATTACATGGTGTGTCAATATTGTAGTTCGATAGAGATAGGTAACAGTATTATTAAAAACTTCAGACTTCAACTTGCCATGTTAGATTCAGTAAATGATCACTTGAGGTGTATATCAAGAATGGTGAACTATGTTTCTGATAGTCCAGACCTCCACTTGATAAAGTCAGCTGACTTTCTGCCTGGCTGCCTTGTTTAAGGCAGAAACTACTGTGTAGCATATCCGTTCCTAATGCTGGATATGTTTTTTTTAAATGTATAAGTGCTTAAGTAGCAAGTGATTTTTCTTACAGCCCCAGAATTAATAACTACAGCTCTCTTTCAGAAAAGAAACAGTATCGTTCATACTGAAAAATATTATTTTCCCTCCCACTGGGGATGCCTGCGTAGGTGTGGAGCTGTAGTCTGGGAAATTAAAAAATGCAAATTAAAAAATGCAAATGTAAAAGCAAAGCAAAACCACTTGCCTTGGTGCTCGAAGGGCTTTCTTGAATAGCAGCAAATTAAAGAAATGCTATGTAATCAAAGCTCATATCTAGCCTTAAGAAAGAAGAGCACACTCTCTCTAAATATAGTGGTAGTACTGTGACTCTGTGCACCAATTACTGGTGAATTACCAATACCATGCCTTGTCGTTTTAACAAGAATATATTTCTCCCCAATCACTTTAGCTGGTTTAATTAACTAATGACAATTAGCAGGGATATTGCATTTGTACACTGTAGTCAGTAACAATTTATTAAAATAAATAAATCCAATTGATGCACACAACCTCTGTGGTATAACTATCTAGGAGTGGTCATTCTCCTTCCTGTACTGAGATGTTCTTGAAACTTTCCGCAACTCAAGCCAGAATAGCTCTGCCTACATTTCATGATGGAATGGGTACTCTGGAACTCCCTCTTCTAATGATGGATTATCAGTAATGGCTTTTTCTCCCTTGAGTTCTCAGCTCAGAACATCTGGAGGGTTCTGTGCTAAACAGACTCATGCAGTGGTAAGCAAACTAACTGTGGATTGCAGTTCACATGAACCAACTCAGGGGTCCAAGTGCACCCCCAAAGCCCCTAGATTTCCTCTAACCTCCTCAGAAAAATGCAGCCACAAAAGAAGAAATCCCTGCAATGCATAATTTGCCAGATAAAAGTACAGTAATTCCTGTTCCTGGGCCTCTTTTAATCCAGTCAGTGACTTTTACAACCAGGAACTGTTTGATAGCTGCTTCTTGCTTCTAAAAGCAGGCCTATCCTATGTGAAAACAGGCAGGGGATGGGGGAACAAAACTGTATAAATTTGCCATATCACCTCCTCAGAAACTTCTCAGAAGAGTACAGTAGTTTACCAGAACCTGCCTATCCCTAGACTTGTGGTATGGTGCCATATAGTTTCTGTTTCTTTCTAGAACAGTGTTGCATAATCTTTTTTTTTCAGTTGCAACCCCCTTTTATAATAGCCTAGTAACCTGTGACCTCACTACCACCACATTTGCATTAAAAGGCATTTTAATGGCGTAAAGGAAACACATTAAAATCGGTTTTTAGAATATGATTCTGCCCAGATCCTCACTCGTTTTACTGGGCTGCCATGGCCACATCCAGAACAGTCAGAGACTCAGGTGGAGCGAAAGGCACTACTGCCACGGCAACAACAACTTTTCAGTCCTGCTGCCATCTTGGGTGTCAGCATTCCCAGTGTGCACTGTGTGCTTGCCTAATTTAGACCTCTTTGAGCCAGGCTAAAGCTCTGGTCCAAAGGATTGCCATCAGTCCTCCCAAGGTGGATGTGGAGGAGCAGAGAGAAACAAGCAAGAGTGTCTCTTTTGGAGGGAGGGAGTTAGGAGTGATGTGCATACTTCAAAGGAAAATCCACCCAAGGGGGTGGTACAGAAATAATGAAGGAATCGCAGTTGCCTGATATTAAAATTCTCTATATGTGGGCCAAGAGGGTTAAAATAAAACAACATTGTTTATACCACATTTAACATAAGGAATATATATTTCACACTTTAGCAAGGTTATGCTCAAAATCCTATAAGGCAGGATTCAGCAGTCTGTGGACTGAGAACTCCCAGAAGTGAAAACTGGATTTTGAAGGGGCAGAGGAATTAGGGACCAAATTGCTAACATGTGCTGGATTATGGAGAAAGCCAGAGAGTTCCAGAAAAATATCTACTTCTGCTTCATGGACTATGCAAAGGCCTTTGACTGTGTGGACCACAGCAAACTATGGCCAGTTCTTAAAGAAATGGGAGTGCCTGACCACCTTATCTATCTCCTGAGCAATTTATATTTGGGACGGAAAGCAACAATTAGAACTGGATATGGAACAACTGATTGGTTCAAAATTGGGAAAGGAGTATGACAAGGCTGTATATTGTTTCCCTGCTTATTTCACTTATACGCAGAATACAACATGTGAAAGGCTGGACTGGAGGAATCCCAACCCAGAATTAAGATCGCCAGAAGAAATATCAACAATCTCAGATATGCAGATGATACCACTCTGATGGCAGAAAGTGAGGAGAAATTAAAGAACCTCTTAATGAAGGTGAAAGAGGAGAGCGCAAAGAATGGTCTGAAGCTCAACATCAAAGAAACTAAGACCATGGCCACTGGTCCCATCACCTCTTGGCAAACAGAAGGGCAAGATATGGAGGCAATGACAAATTTTACTTTCTTGGGTTCCATGATCACTGCAGATGATGGCAGCAGCCATGAAATTAAAAGACGCCTGCTTCTTGGGAGGAAAGCGATGACAAACCTTGACAGCATCTTAAAAAGCAGAGACATCACAAAAGTCTGCATAGTAAAAGCTCTGGTTTTTCCAGTAGTGATGTATGGAAGTGACAGCTGGACCATAAAGAAGGCTGACTGCTGAAGAATCAATGCTTTTGAATTGTGGTGCTGGAGGAGACTCTTGAGAGTCCCCTGGACTGCAGGGAGAACAAATGTATCCATTCTAAAGGAAATCAACCCAGAGTGATCACTGGAAGGACAGGTCCTAAAGCTGAGGCTCCAGTACTTTGGCCATCTCATGAGAAGAGAAGACTCCTTGGAAAAGACCTTGATGTTGGGAAAGTGTGACGGCAAGATGAGATGGCTGGACAGGGTCATCGAAGCGACCAACATGAATGTGACCCAACTCCAGGAGGCAGTGGAAGACAGGAGGGCCTGGCGTGCTCTGGTCCATGGGGTCACAAAGAGTTGGACATGACTTAACGGCTAAACAATGACAACAACATATTCATGTAGTAAAGATAACTACCCCATTGTTACTTCATTATAATATACAGTCCTTACTTCATTTTAATTAAACAGAGAAAACAAGTCAGCACAGGGAATAAAAATAGCAAAATCTTGCAAAATAAAAGATGAGCTCTCATACAAACATAAATCAGATATATGGCCAGTGAAAGCAACATTAATAATATTCCCCAAATACCTATATGAATGAGCTGTGCTAATAGTTTTTTAGGGGAAATGCCAATATGGGTAAACTGAATGGCAAAATAAGCTTTACCTCCCTTTATGCAACATGTATGGCAATCCAGTTCTGATCTCTAGGCATGGGAGAGTCTATACCCTATGACTTGTTTCAATTATCAGTGGGGGACAATTTAGCTTTTTTTTTTAACACAGTTGCACTCTTTAAGCTTCTTTTTCATCCCCAGGAGGAGAAATAAGATCCAAGCCTGTTTCCCCTTCTTCCACCCTCATTCCCAGTCTGACTCCTCTGTGTGTGAATGTGTGTTTGTTAAGCCACTATAGGAATGAGGCACAGAACCTGCCACTGAATATTTAGCTTCAGCCTGATATCTAGCCATTTGTGATCCATGGGGAAATTCAAAGCATTTTCTTGCCTTGGCAAAGTCGGGGGCGACCTCTGTCTTTTGATTAAGAGAGCTCGTCAAGCATTGTGATCTGTATTCCAGACACTTCTTTGTCCTCCTACATATGTAAAACTCAGGTCTAAGTCTCCTTTGACATTTTAATAACTAAATGGAGGAGGCCACTTGCGTTTTTACGATAGCCCAGTATTTCTCTCTCCCTCTCTCCTTCCCTCTCTTTCCATCCCTCTGATGTACACTCTGCAGACTTGAAACAGGTCCAAATTGTCTACCCTTAGAAGCTTGCTACACAATTTCATTATTCTTTACTTCAAATGCTGCCATAAAAAGAGATTGCAGTCACTTACAAGCCCACCACTGTTGTCTGTGGGAAAAGTACAATTTACTTTATTTGTAAAAGTTGGCCTGTGATTTCTGAATCTAGTGTCAGCTTTCAGTGTAGCTGCACAAGCAGAGAGATAGTGTGGAAGAGAATACAAACCAGTGTGTTGCAGATGTTTGAGAAATAGGATATCTCCATTCTTAGGGCTTAATTAGGGTGCACGCATGTTACCTGAAAAAGCGAGTTGTATTTCCCCTACCTACCACACATGCTGTACAAATAATGAGTATGACTACCTTGCCCTTCATCCCGCACTTCAGGTTATGCATCTATAAATGCTTATTAAAATGTGTCAAAGAATTGCATTTTCTTGTACATACATTTGGCAAGTTATTTTTCTGGAAAATCACCTCACTTAAATTTGTTAAAAAGCTGCTCCAGAAATAGGCATGGTGGTGTAACCATGAGATACAGAGGAACTAGCCAATCAGTGCTGCACACAGGTAACATCAGTTGCAAATCTAAAGCAAGAGATTCTGTTGAAATTTGTCTTGAAAATACTGTATGTTTGTTAATACAAAAGTTATGAGTGCAGTTCTCAAAATTCATTATGGTTTCTATTTATTTGTTCACTTATTTGTTTCATTTATTTGTTTCACTTTATTTGTTCACTTGTTTAATTTATTTGTTTATTTTTAATCTCTCTCTCTCTCTCTCTCTCTCTCTCTCTCTCTCTCTCTCTCTCTCTCTCTCTATCTATCTATCTATCTATCTATCTATCTATCTATCTATCTATCTAGTCTTAAATAATGAACAGCATGACAGTAACAGGGAAGAGACTTTCAGAGAAAAGAGGAAACAGGAAATTCAGACATAGTTTTTAGTTGCAGAATTTATACATTGACTTGATAGAGTGCATCCAGATCAAAACAGGGGAAAATCAGAGGTTGCTGGTCTCAGCAGATCTGGTGGAATGGCCTTGCTTCCTTTCCTTCCCATTGCTGTAGCCTGATGAAGTGGCTACTAATGGCTTACAACTGATGGAGGGAAGAACCTGATGAAAATGGTTTCCATACAGAGCTGATCGTGGCTCTTCGCCCTTTCTCCTGTTTCCATATGACAGTTCTTCTCTGTATGCCCTTTAAGAACTATGCTGTTTTCAGAGTTAGAGAGCCTTGTTTGGTTTATTTATTTAATGCATGTCTTGTTTTGTATATATTTTTAAAAGAACAGTTTCAATTCATTTGACCATCAAGATCACCTTCAAAATCACTCAGGCCATGACCAGCATTGTTATTTCATGTTGTTGTGAGTGTAATTTGTATCACATACGACCTAATGATGAACGAGCAGTAGGACATTTAAATCCTATTAACCTGCAAGCATCATACAGTACATACTGTTTTCCAGCTTTTCAAGCCATAATTTTTTGTCCTAATGACCTTCATAACTCTTTCTGAGTTATAATGAAGCAGACATGTCTCCAGATTAATAGGGTGGCTAGGTCCATGTTCTGAGCCAATCACAGGTGCTCTGTGTGGATATTTCAGATTATAATAGTTAGTTTTCAGTTGGTTATTATTCACAGATCCGAACTTTACATTCAGCCACACAGATGGAGCTAGAAGCCCTGAGGTGAGATGAATCAGTTCTTGAGCAAGTAGTCTCACGGAAGCCACAGTCACAGAAACATGCATAGTATGGAGCTTTGACAGGCAGTACGCTTAAGAAATAGAAGTGGACTCAATTCCAGTCTCTTCGGATTAGTATTTCAACACAGAACTGATATACAAAGAACTATACGGTCTGTGGTCAGTTAAAACTGAGGAATATCACTGCTTTATGAATCCTTGTTAATATCAGTAGAAAGGTCCCTATTCTGTCTTCTGTTGCTCTTGGAAGCTTATGTATGATAATTAGAATTAAGGTCTTTTTGGTAATGGCACTTGCCTTGTAGAGGAGCAGTGTGCTTGGGCTGGTAGGCATTATATTATTTATTTATTTATTTATTTATTTATTTATTTAATTTATATGCCGCCCACTCTACCCAAAGGTCCCTGGGCGGCTCACAATTAAAATTCAGTGCAATAAAATAAAATGATTAAAATACAGTTAAAATACAATTAAAATACAATTAAAAATACAATTAAAATTGCCATCATTAAGACCCACAGTTAATGTTATTTCAATTAAAAGCCTTCTGGAACAGGAAGGTTTTGACCTGGCGTCGAAATATCATCAGTGTCGGCGCCAGGCGAATTTCAGTTGGGAGGGCATTCCATAGTCTGGGGGCAGCTGCCGAGAAGGCCCTTTGTCTACAAGCCATCCCTCTTACCTCCTTGAGGGATGGCTCTTTCAAAAGGGCCCCCTGGCTAGATCTTAACAGCCTGGTAGGCTCATATGGAAGGAGGCGGTCCTTCAAGTATCCAGGGCCCAAGCCGTTTAGGGCTTTATATGTCAAAACAAGCACTTTGAATTGGGCCCGGACAGCAACTGGTAACCAGTGTAAATTATACAGAATCGGCTTGATGTGCTCTCTGGCGGCCCCACCACTCACCAGCCGCGCAGCTCGATTCTGGACCAGTTGCAGTCGCCGGACCGTCTTCAAAGGCAGCCCCACGTAGAGCGCATTGCAATAATCAATACGAGATGTTACCAGTGCATGTGTAACTGTCATGAGACTCCGCTCGTCCAGGTAGGGCCGTAGCTGGTATAGTTTCCGCAGCTGGAGGAAGGCGCCCCTGGCCACCGAGTCCACCTGGGCTTCCAGTGTTAGACTGGGGTCCAGGAGCACCCCCAAGCTGCGGACCCTGTCCCTTAGGGGGAGTGTAACCCCATTCAGGACAGGGAAGTGGCCCTCCAACCTGTCCGGCGAAGCACCCACTAACAGCACTTCCGTCTTGTCTGGATTGAGTTTCAATTTATTAAACCTCATCCAGTCCATTATCAGGTCCAGACACGAGTTCAGCACAGAAACCGCCTCACCTGGATTGGTGGAAAACGAGAGGTAGAGCTGAGTGTCGTCAGCATATTGCTGACTCCTCAGCCCAAACCTCCTGATGACCTCTCCCAGCGGTTTCATGTAGATGTTAAACAGCATGGGGGACAGTATCGAGCCCTGAGGAACCCCATGACATAACTGCCATGGGGCAGAGCAACTGTCCCCCAGCACCACCCTCTGGATACGGTCAGCTAGGAAGGAGCGGAACCACCGTAAAACAGTGCCCCCAACTCCTAACCCAGCCAGCCTATCCAGAAGGACACCATGGTCGATGGTGTCGAAAGCCGCTGAGAGGTCCAGGAGTATCAACAGGGTCACACTCCCCCTGTCTCTCTCCCGGCAAAGGTCATCGTACAGGGCGACCAAGGCAGTCTCTGTACTAAAACCCGGCCTGAAACCCGATTGAAATGGATCCAGAAAATCCGTTTCATCCAGCAGCGCCTGGAGTTGCCCGGCCACAACCCGCTCCAACACCTTGCCCAAATAAGGGAGGTTCGCCACTGGTCGGTAGTTAATCACCAGCCTTGGATCCAGGTTAGGCTTTTAAAGGAGTGGTTGAATTACCGCCTCTTTCAAGGCGGTAGGGACCACTCCCTCTCTCAGAGAGGCGTTCACGGCCTCCTGGACCCAAGTGCGAACCCCCCTGGCAGATCTTCCAATTAGCCAAGATGGGCAAGGGTCGAGCGGCGTGGTGGTAGAACGGACAGATCCAAGCACCCTGTCCACATCCTCGGGTCTCAACAATTGAAACTCATATAGTTTTTATATAGTATAAAATTTGGTATCTCTTCTGTTTGAGAGTATAATTCATTTATTATTTTAATATTTATATCCCACTTTTCTATGACATTAATAAAACTGATATCATGAAACATATACAGCCAAGAAAATACACAGCCTAAACAGCATCATAAAAGGTATCCCACTAAGCAACAAATAAAATGAAAAGTCTTAGTAAGATCATTCAAAAGCCTCACCAGAACCCACATAAAATGTGTGAAGAGCTGGTAAATATGCCATAGAAGAATATTTCACAGATTGGGCTTTGCTAGTGAAATGCTTTTTTTCTCTTATTCCCACCAAGCATACATTCACCGACAAAGGGAAGATAAGGCAGGCCTCAGATACAACTTCAGATACCTGCAGTTTTCTGATGAGTAATATGTACTCCAACAACTTTACGTGGAAAAACGTAAAGTTGTTGGAGTGCAGCTCACAACTACCTTCTTCACATAGCCAATGAACCTGGGAAATAACACAAAACTGGGATATAAAATTTTAATGGAGGATTTAGAAGTAACAGATATATGTGCAGATAGCATTTTAGCATGTCTCATCTACAGCTGAACAATATGAACAGCCTCACCTCCAATGGTAAGAAAAGGATGGTTTCTTCAAGATTTTCAAAATAATGGCTTCTAAGCATCAGTTAGTACTATATGGTGGAAGAAATGCAATATTGTTCAGTGAGAAATTAGATGGATAATCAACTTTTGGAAGGTAACACACATCAGAAATAGAATTAAAGCATAAATGAAAAGCAACCCCCTGTATCATAACTGCTTATGAGCCACTGTTTCACATAGTGGTTGTGTGAGGCAAAGGTGGAAAATAATAAGAGAACAAAGGAGAAAGAAAGTGGGGCTCTTGCCAACTATAAAATAATTAAACAGGAGCTAGAAGAGGTAAGACTACAGTATGTAACCTTCTTCAAATGTGGATTGAAATCTTTCCAAATATCAATTAATCCTTAATCTAACATGCATTTATTAGTTGGTTCCTGTGCATTATTAATGGGCTGGTCACCCTGAGATGAAGGTAGGAAGTGAAAAGCAATTAAATCCCTCCGCCACCCCTGCAGATATGGCTGACCTAGAGAAATCAAGTAAAAGAAGAAGAAGAAGAACTGATAAAAGGACCCAAAAAATTAATATAGATATATCTCATAAGACATTGCTACCGAAATAAGGATGACAAACCCACCCTTCTTTGGATTGTGAGATTGTTACTTTCAGATCTGGAACAGATAAAGGAAAGCTTAGATGTTCTTCCTCTAATAATTTGTCTGATTATGATTTGGATTTTTTTTAAAAAAATTATTAATTGTGAATTTTGTGCAACAGAAGTGAAAACCATGACTTTTACTCTAGGATAAAGAAAAATTATCATGCTGTCTTGAAAGGAACATATTGTTTAAAAACTGAAAGGATACATTGACCCTTTCACTAGTCTAAATACAATTGCTAGTCTGAACTAGTATAGACCCAGTGAGATTTATGTGGTTATTTTTTTCTTAAATTTATATATCACCCCATTAGAGCAATAAACTATTATGGACAGTTTACAGTGATAAGAACACAAAAACAATCAAATTAAAATAAAAACACACATATAATAACCATAACCATAAAAGGATGGCTTATCTTTCAGCAATTGATTCAATAGGTTTACTTTAACTGAGATTAGCCATTGGATTTAGGACCTCATAGTTAGCATTGCAGGAGTCATGGCTACAATAGAGCCACCTTAACAAGTTGCTAATTTCCTCCTCTCTGACTCTGGTTGGCTGGCTAAAGCTAATGGACTTCCTCCAGCTGGTGGTCTTGTAACCAAGGGCTGATTGACAGTTTCCTCTTCCCTTCCATTCTCTCTCTCTCTCTCTCTCTATCTATCTATCTATCTCTATCTCTCTCTCTGATCACCTCCTTGGTGCCCCACAGTAATGCTGGCACCAAGCCTTTAAAAAATGATTTGGAGACAAGGAGTGTTCAGTTGAGAAGAAGAGGGGTGCTCTGGCATCTCTCCCTCTACCTGCCTGCCTGCATGGAGACCGGAGGATGCATTGTAATTTCTAAATACTTCAAACTGAGTCCTGAGACCTAATCCTTAGAATCTAGTGACTTCCATTCATAACTTATGATGGCTCTACTACAAAGTTCTAAAAGAAATAAAAAAGAGAGAAGAACCTTGAACAATGTGTAAAAGAAATGTATTGACACTAACTGCAGCCCTGTGAATGGAGCCACTGTCGTCTGGTTTGGAAACAGTGCTCTGAAAAGAGGTGCCAGCTTTTCCCTTTGGAAAAACGTATTTCACTGGCTTACTGTAAAACTGATTGTGGAGGAAATTTGACAACTGTTTAAGCTTATTAAGATCTGAAATCACTGCAAGGCCAAAACCACATGGGCTGCAAGGTTGTAGTAATCGGTTTTGAACACAGGATTTGAATACTTTTTGGCTCCAGCTTCGGACTTGGAATGGTAACCAGGAGTTTAATTGACTTAATTTCTTTTTTCTTTTTTCTTTCTTTCTTTCTTTTTATTTTATTTTATTTTATTTTATTTAGTCTTTAAGTGTCTTAACACTGAAGTACCAAATTAGAAAAAGGAGGTTGGAGCTCATGACTATCTTGTCAGTGGACATAATGGCCAAAGTCCTGTTTCTTAGTGATGCCTGGTGAAGGCTCTTGGTGGCAATTAACAAATCCCTGTTTGAACTTTCAAATGTGTCACACCATTGAGTTAGCGCACACCCAAAAATCCAATTGAGGGGTCATTAATTGCCAGGAAGAAGTCACTGCAAGTTACGCCATTTGTCTTCTGCAGAATTGAACTATGCAATAGGATTGGATCCTGGCTATGGAAGCCTTTGAGAATACAGTCAAGGAATACCTTACCACCTTGAACAAGTTCAAATCTCCAGGGTCAGATAAACTGTGTCTGAGAGTACTGAAGGAATTGGCCGAAGAACTCTCAGAACCACTGTCCATTATTTTCTTGAAATCATGGGAAATGGATAAGGTGCCAGATGATTGGAGGAGGGCTAATGTTGTCCCTATCTTCAAAAAAAGGCAAAAAAAAGTGGAATCTGGGAACTACAGGCCAGTCAGCCTCACATCAATCCCAGGCAAAATTCTGGAACAGATTGTAAAGCGGTCGTTGTGCAAGAACAAATCCAGCCAAACTAATCTGATCTCGTTTTTTGATCAGGTAACCTCCCTGATAGACAGATGGAATGATGTAGACATAGTATATCTTGATTTCAGCAAAGCTTTTGACAAAGTGCCCCATGAAATCCTGATTAGCAAACTAACTAGGTGTGGGCTTGATAGATCAAGTGTCAGGTGGATATACAGCTGGCTACAGAATCGTACTGAAAGTGTAAGGATTAATGGCACCTTCTGTAACTGGGAGGAGGTAACAAGTGGAGTACCCCAAGGTTCAATCCTGGGTCTAGTGCTCTACAACATTTTTATTAATGACTTGAATGAGGGGGTGCAGGGAATGCCTGTCAAATTTCCAGATGACATAAAATCAGGTGGAATAGCTAATACCCTGGAAGACAGAAACAAAATTCAAAATGGTCTCGATAGGATGAAGCACTGGGCTGAAAACAATAGAATGAAATTCAGCAGTGATAAGTGCAAAGTACCGCACCTTGGAAAAAGAAACCAAATGCAATGTATTTGCAAAGGCTTTCACAGACGGAATATAATGGTTGTTGTAGGTTTTTCAGGCTGTTTGGCTGTGTTCCCCAGAACATGACCAAACAGCCCCAAAAAACTACAGCAACTATTCCTTGACTATTTGTTTATCAGTCTCCAGGTGCAATCCTGTCTCCTCCACTTGCACTTCACATTTGTCTGGAGATACATACTCTGTCCTATGGGAAAAGACTGAGCTAAAATAGGAATTGAGCACCTCTGCCTTTTCCTTGTTATCAGTTATCATTTTTCCATTTCCTTTCAGTATTTGTGCCACTGTCTCTTTTCGTTGTCTTTTGCTTTGCACATACCTGAAGAATGCTTTTTTATTGCGTTTAATGTCTCTAGGAAATCTCAGCTCATTCTCCACCTCCTATAAATGTATTTTATGTTTGTTTTCAGGTCCTGCATGAGCATTATGTGAAGCCACACTGGCCTTTTTCTTTTTTCTTTTTTGCTTCTTCCCACCTTTTTTTCTTGTTAGAATTGTTTGTAGTTGTGCTTTTAGAATTTATTTTTTTAAAGAAACTCCCACACTTCTTGGACTCCATTTTTTGTTATGATCTCCTCCCATGGGATCTTACTTATCCTTGTTCTGAGATTATTAAAATAGCTTTTTTTTATCCAGCATACGTGTGTGGCTACACTCTGCTTTGGTTTCCTTTGAAATCAAGAATTCTAGTAGAACTCGGTCACTCTCGCCCAGAGCTCTCCTTACTGCTACTTCCTCCACCAAGTCATCTCTAATTGTCATTTATCACATTTAAAATTGTCATTTACTAGGGGCACAGCAGATTTGATATCATACATAGATATGTTGGGACTAGAGCAAAACACAGAAATTTTGGGACCTGAATATAGTAGTGAAAATTGGACGGGGAAGCTGGTAGAATAGCATATAGGAAGTGCAGCCGCTGAACCCGTATTAAGGGTACAGTTCTATATTCACTTTCCTGACAATAAACCTTACTGGAGAGGTATGGGAGTTAATTCTTAGTGGACACTGGAGAGCAGCTTTATTTGGTGCACAAACAATAGTGAAGGGCAAATGAAGATTTAAATTTCTATGTATCTATGCAACAAGAACATTCACAGAGGCTGAGTCCTTCCATGATCTGGGCCACAGAGATGGTTGGGTGTTATTTAGAAACTGGCAGCCCTGCATGAATATTCTACCACTTCATACCTGGTCCTTTCATAGCCGTGCTGAAAAATTTAAAGTATGAGAACTAATTATTTCTAGGTGTAAGGAATAGATTAGGTTTCAACACAGCCCGATATCTTAGAAATTATAGGGACTTGGTCAGAAGGCCCTTGTTTCTCTGCTGCTCAGGTCTGGACAGTGGTGGGGTGCAGGAAGGGGAAAGGGTTTATAACATATCCTGGTGTGATATTTCTAATCAAAATTCATTTTAAGATGGGATGCCTTTTACTGGGTTTAAGGTCATTTCAGTTACAGTAGCATTAAGGTTTTTCAATAAAACATTTTAAATGTCAGTTATATAACTGCTTTTAAAACATTTAACAGCCGCATTGGTTACATGACCTGGGACAAAGGATATTTTCTCAGCACACTGATATATGGTAGACGGAATACCCATGTGGGAACATTACAGAAGGGCCTCCGGTCATTCCATAATGCATAGAGCAGGATTTATTTATTTTTTTGTACCAAAACATTGATTTTTAATGAATCCAGAGGCAATGAAAGTTCAGTGACATGGCAAAACATGGAGATTACAGACTCAATAAATGTGAAATAAATTGGCCAATACAGCAACCAAAGGTGCAGGGAGGGGGGCAAGCAAGTAAACTAAGTGGTCTGTGGGCACAGCATTAGGGAAATTGGGCACATACTTTGATAGAAACCCTAGCTGGAAATTTGAATTAAGGAAAAAAAATCCAAAATAAAGGTACTGACCCCATAGTAATTCCAGCTATTCCTGAATGCAGAGACCTGCTTCTTAACGAGAATGTGCTTTAAGGATTTTCTTGCAAGAATTACCATGTAAGATGGTCACTGAATTTGGCCAAAGAGCAATAGGAGGATCTGGGTTAGTATTAATGCCAACATGCAGCCAGAGTAATGTGCTATGGACAGCAGCGGACTTAAATATTAGGGAAAACTGAATTTCCATCCCCACTTTAACACAACTCTCACTAACTACCTTTACAGTATCTCACCTCCTAAGCTATTTTACTGGTTTCAAGTGGGATGGAGCACGTCTGCTAATCTGTTGTAGCAAAAACAACTTCATTAGAAGCATCTGATGAAGTTGGGTGTAGTACACAAAAACCTATGTCAGAAAGAAGTTGTTGGACTTTAAGGGCCCATAACACTCTTTGTTCTTTTACAAAGAGCAGAATTTTCCTTTTTATGCCTGCTTCCACAACAGTCCATAGTGCAAGTAGTTGGAGCTTTCCAAAGTTTGTACAAGGAGGTATTTGTTACCTCCTTGTGCAGGCATGAGCCCTGTTTGGCTATATGGGATGACCTCCAATTTGTGTAGCAGTATACCTGAGATCCTGTAGAGAATTTTGTTCATGGGGTGTTATATCCAGTGGTTTCAAACAGGATTCTGATGTATGTAGGTCTTAAAAGCAGACACTAAAATATAATGGGAGAATGTTAAGGAAGTAGTTCTGATATGAAACAGACTGATGTTAGACAGACAGAGGGGCTGCTGAGCAATTCACTCAGTATGTAAGAAAAACACTTTAATGGCTAGACTATGTCTAGATGGGCAGCATATAAATGCAATAAGTAAGTAAGTAAGTAAGTAAGTAAGTAAGTAAGTAAGTAAGTAAGTAAGTAAGTAAGTAAGTAAGTAAATAAATAAATAAATAAATAAATAAATAAATAAATAAATAAATAAATAAATAAATAAATAAATAAATAGATTTCCATTGAGAGGTGGCAAAATACACAGCTAGAATAGGCTGGTATGGAGTAACCAAATGCCTGCCATTTTTGGACGAAGCTAATTACTGGGATCCCTTCCAAATAGTCTCAGGCCAGATTTGGGAGCTGAAGCAGGCTTGGTCACCTTTGTGGTTGATCTATGCATGGAAGTAGATGAGGGAGAGTGTTTTACTGTTAGTTCAGCAGTATTTGTTAATACTGGCTAATACTGTGTATGCTCCAAGAAAGTGGTGCTCTTTGGCCGTGTTCTGAAGGTGGTTCTTCGTAACGTTTCACCAGTCTCTGTGGCCTGCATCTTCAGAGGACAGGAGTAGCACTGAAACATGCTTAGATACATTTAAAAATATAAAGTAAATTTACAGAGGAGAGACTTGTCTATATTTCTTAGTCATAATATCTAAATAGCATGTGCATATGTAGTATATCTCCAAATTCCAAATGCTGGGGACAGCTAGCAGGCAAAAATCAACATGTATATGCTCTGCTTTTCAATGTCCAGATGCATCGATCTGGCTGCCATTGAGAAAATGCTGGATTAGATGATGCTGTAGTGTGATCCATCCAGATTAAGAATATCTTCATCGATATTCATTGGCACATATTTTAGTTAAACTGGATTGAGTTGTGAAGATGTGATGATCTAGATAACTTTAAAAGATGATTAGACGTTTATATTCCTGATGGTGGTGGATTACGCTATATATTTCAGCTGTGATTCTCTTTGTAATTTATCTTTTTGTTGTATTAAGATTAGACACATTTCATGGCGAATAAGGGTAACAGTGGTCAATACGTCACAATAGCTGTATGCTGCCTCCAGCATCAGAGATGAGCACACCTCTGAAAGCCAGTCACTGAGCAATAAGAAGACAAAGCATTTGTCATCATGCCAGCATTTGCCTTCTTGTTCTCCCAGTGTCATGTGACTGACTGCTACAAGAAATAGAAGAGCTCTGCCAGATTTCTCCTTATCCAGAAGAGCTCTTCATATGCTCTTATATTTGCCACACATACTACCCAAAAGTCTTTGGGCAGCTTACAACAATTAAAATACAGTATATATAAACATGAGCTGCAAAGTCAAGTAATAAGGTATTTTTAATGAATGCATCATTTAATAATAAATACTTGTCAAGACCCACACCTGGCTGTCTTCAAGAAGCCGTGTGTTGACTAACATTTCATGGTTTGTCATAGTAGGTTACATTGATCAGTACATACTATAAATTATTTTAGTACTGAGGACCTACTGTGACTCGTGAGCCCATCAGACATCATGAGATAGGGCAGCGATGGCGAACCTATGGCACACATGCCACAGTTGGCACACAGAGCCCTCTCTGTTGGCCCACGAGCCATAAGTCGCCATAGAGAAATACTTACTCGTCCTCTGATCCCGGATTTCGGCACTCCCCTCTGCTGGTGCAGTGGTCTAGCAGAGGGGTGCAATGGCAACCATTACCGGTCTAGCCCAATGGGGGATTGGAGGAGCATAGAGGGGGGAAAACTGCAGTACAGGGGCAGTTGTTTTTTCTAAACTAAAACTTCAGCATTCGGGTTTTAATTGCAGTATTGTCACTTTGAAATAAATACTGTAAGTTGATTTTGTGTTGCAGTTTGGGCATTCGGACTCAAAAAAGGTTCACCATCACTGCACTAGGCACTCAGAGACAGCCACTGCCCTCAAGCAGCAGTTTTGCAGTACCAGTGTATTTTTGCCATCTATCCATGGCATAGATCTACATGAATTTTAACGTACGCTCATCTCCAAATCACTGCCCATCCCCATTTCCTTGGTTGTGGCACTGGCGTGAGAGATTGGACTGGAAGCTTCTTCGAAGTGGCATATTTTCTCCCCACTTGTAACCTGCAAGGAGCTGTCCATGAAGTGTTCATGGTGTTGATAATGAAGATGAGGCTTGCCAGGTCTCAGAGAATGAGCTGCTGTGCCAGGAAATGGGTGGGCTCCCCTGAATCTCCAGGCCAGGCAAACAAATGTGAGGAGCAGTGGTGGAAGGGAAGGAGCGATTCTCGTTTATTGTTGCAGTGGCCATAGTGTTTGGGTACCCAACTCCAACCCTCTCCAAACGGCACCAGGACTCACTGGCTACCTGTGTCTGTCCAACATGACACATAATATACTTGCTCAGGAGCTCAGACAGGGAACCCACAATGCCTAGCCCACTCCCTCACACATGCATGGAGAAATATTATGTTCCCAATTCCTGTGACATCACAAGGCCCCACACCATGACTTCACAAAGATCCACCCCAGGCATTGGGCCCCAGATATAATGAGGGGATGGGGAAAATAATCCCGTGACAGCCCCCAACAAACAAGACAACATTTCAAAACCATTCCGGAAAATTCTTTTATTGGTTTTGGAAAAGAGGCTAAACAGGTATCCTCAGCGGACACAACGGCCTGGTTCAGCTCCATCAGGACGCCTACCTTCTGCTCCCTCGCATCCCCCAGGGGAAGAGGAAGCTTTGGGCCCTACAAGAGAGAGAGAGAGAACAACAACTAAGGGGCAAGCACATCCACTGCCATCAACCAGCTTCAACCCAGGCATATCCACCGACCAATGTTCTGCAACTTCATCCTGAAGTTCCGTCTGCCAACGTCCATTGGCTTCCACCAGGAATATCCACCCATTCATCTCTTCCACTCCACTTCTGAAGCCAGCCTCCACCAGCTCCCGAATGCTTGGGTCACACATACGCCCCGGCGACATCCCCACTTAACACCAGCCAGCCCATTCACACACACACACACACACACACACACACACACACACACACACACACACACCAGCCACACACACGAGCCACCCCCCGACACACACACACACCTACACTCCACCAGCCATTCACACACATACCCAGGCTTCCATCCACTGATATCCACCAAGCTTCCGCCAGCTGGTTTCATGAGGCTAATGTCCCCCGGCTTCAACCGCCAACCTCTGTTGGCCTCCGCCTTGCGACCTCAGCCAGCTTCCGCAAGGAGATTCCACTAGCTTCTGTCTGCCAGTGTCCACCGACTTCCCCCCAGTCCATTGCCGACATCAGCCAGCTTCAAACCATGGATCTCCGCCAGCCTTGAGCTGTTAACTCACAAGCCCACTTAGCAAGTTCATCAGTTTTTGCGAGAGAACTTGCCTTGGGCAGAAGGGCTGGGTCCCCTGCAGCCACTGCCGCTCTCTCTGTCGGACTGCCCTCTGGCCACTAGCCTCCCTTCTGGTCTCCTGCCCTGCCCAGCAAGCCCCCTTTTATCTACCAGCTGAGAGGTGGGGCTCTGTGAGGTGACAAAGACCCAGGAGAGAGGGGTTGGGTTCCCAAGGCAGCATCAGCATCCTCAGGATTGGCTGAGTCCTGAATATGATGTCAACAGTGATCATGTGATTCATATGAGTATTTTAACACATATGAGTATTTTAACATCATCCCTGCACTATTAAAGATGCAGCTGTGTTTCAAAGACTCTCCCAGCCTTTGGAACTCCCTCCCACTGGAAGGCAGATTTGCCCCACCAGTAAGCATTTACAGTATTTGTTAATACCGCCCATGGGGGGTGGGGAAACAAGCATTTAACCCTTGAAATGCAGGAGCAGTTGTTTTTTTCTAAACTAAAACCTTAGCATCCAGGTTTTAATTGCTGTATTGGCACTTTGAAATAAATAAGTTGATTTTGTGTTGCAGTTTGGGCACTCAGGCTCAAAAAGGTTCACAATCACTGAGATAGGGACATACATTGAACTACAGAAATAGAAATTTGTGAAGTGCCTCTACATATACAGGTAGCCAGCTTCTCTGATGTGGAGATAAGATATACACTGAACAGTATTTTCCAGGGAACATTTGATCAATGTGTATTATTCTGTATTGTGGTTTTCTGTCCTCTTTCGCCATTGTTTTCTATCAATGAGGTAGCAATTAATGCACTGTTATTTGGGAATAGTTCATGATTGAAGGGATATTGATGATTTGTCGACACAGTAAGAGCAAGGAAGTCTCAGCATGACAACAAAGGAAGTGCCAATAGTTAGAAGTGGATAGCTATCTTGATGCCAGGGCAGATAATCAGCACTGGGAAGAAGTGTTCAGCTTAATAAATGAAATTAAACTGAATTGTTGAGCAGTGCAGCTAAATTGTGATGGCACCATCATGTCTTTCCACAAGTAGCAAAATCTGAACAGGAGACAGCACTGGGGACTGGGAACAAAGAATATATGTAAATCTTGTATTCTAATATTGTCTGGAGCAGGGGGCAGTGAATGAATCAGTGGGGGAGTTATTTGCAGTCTCTGAAAATGCAATCGCAAAATGCAAAATCATTCTCTCTAGGGCTGCAGATTCAAGGCAAAGTAAAAGAAGTACTGCCCCACACAATGCTCAATAGTCTTTTGGAACATTGTTCCAAAACACTGTTGTATTGTGTTTTGACAGACTTTTAGAACTGGTATTGCTTTCAGATAGGCCACTGTGACTGCAATTAAAAGATATGGGGCATATCTAATTCTTAGTTGCAACTAGAGTAGACCCACTAAATCAATGGAACTTTGATTTTCATGTACCTTTCACTGATCAGTGGGCTTAGCTCTGTTGCTGTTGAATTTAGTCTTTTCATCTAAAAATGTTTCAACAGAAACTTAGGTGGTATTTTCTTGACATTAAAAATGCTACTTCTGTGTTCAGGTATAATATACTTTCAAGTACCAAATGATGAGAATTAACAAAAACATTAGAATATGACCATCATGCCCATGTGACTACTGCCCTTTCAAGGGATGCTATCCTGTAGTGGATAGAGGTATGGACAAGGACTCTGGAGAACAGGGTTTGAATCCACGCTCGGCTATGGAAACTCACTGGGAAAGTAGGACTGGTAAAACTACTCCTTAAGTATCTCACTTATCTTGAAAGCCCTGTAGGGTTACTATAAGCTGGTTCCGACTTGACGACACAACACACACACAGAGTAAATAAATATTTGGAGTTGGGACTGCATTCAAAAAATACTTAGCATATTTATTAATCCAGCTGATATTCAGAATCCCACTACTATGAATCCACAAGCAGCTTTGTGCAATCATACAGTGTTATATTCATGTGTTCCAGTTCAGCATACCAGTTCTTTGCCTTGCATGAAACATGCGCAGAGACATTTTGTAGCCTCTTTAAAGAACTGTATTTAAAAGAGCTCACTGTATTTTGAATGCCAAGATGTCTCAAGGATGATTGATGGAAGAACGCACAATCATACTCTCTGGGAATGCCAGGCATCTACCTCATTATGTTAGCCAATTAGTAAGCCAGCTCTTTAAAGTTGACAATCCGTTATGGCGGCTGTCAGTCAGTCGGTCCTTTCTTAGCGTATGCTTCAGTCTTCTCCTTAATGTGCTTATTTTAAAAATCGATAATTTAGGGGACTTGCTTTATTCCAGATGTAAATTATTTGTGAGCATATCAGCTTTTGTGTGTTACACCAAAAAAGATGAGTAGCAATTCCCTGTACTGTAGTTAACTTTTTTTGGTCACATAATCTTATTACAATATTTTATTTATTTATTCTTATCTGTAAGTATTGGTTTTCAAAATGAGTACTAGAGACCTTGAAGACCTCTAACCCAGGGTTCCTTCTGAGGTCAGTGATGGAAAATTAGGGTGCAGCAACCAAGGACAGAGGGTTGCTTCTTAGTATTTATTCCAGTTCTGGCCAGCAAAGACAGGCCCTGTATAATTGTCAAAGTGAAGCATTTGCCCAATGAACAGATATTAGGAAATAAAATAGCTTGCTGTCCTCCAGTGTGGTACCGGAGGCTATCCTGTTGCCAGTGTTGACCCACAATTCAACTGCCAGTCCACTCTACTAAATAAATAATGTGAAATAGAGGGAGGGGTGGTGTCTTGTCCTTTGCCTCAGATAGCAGAATGTTTTGGGCTGGTGCCAGTTAATGGTCTTATTCTGCCTTTCCTCCAAGGAGCTTAGATAATATGCATAGTCTGTGTTGAGCCCGCTTTGAACTTACAATAACCATGTGAGATTGAGTGAAGCTTCAGATCTGAGTGGATATTTGAACCTGGCTTATAATTCAGTGAGTAAAGTATCTGGCTGAGCCAGAGTTTGGAAGTTTGATTCCCCACGGTGCCTCCCAGGGGAAGAATCTGCCTATATAACCTTGGGCATACTGCACAGTCCCAGGGTAACCCTAGAAGAAGGGAACGATAACCCTGAAGAGGATTGCCATACGGTGGAATCGACTTGACAGCATGCAGTTATTACTTATTTCCTTGGTCCTAATCCCCTCCACTCTATTTTTCTCCTGGATCAATTCTCTGTGAACAACATAGCACAGCTTTTGGCAGAAAGCCCCCCACCATTCTGCAGATGTCTAGGGATGACCTGGTGCTTTCTTCTCAGTTTATTTTCATCTGTCACATCTGTGGCATTGAAATTCTTACAGCATTATTCCAAATATGAGACACTTTCTTTTTTGTTTCCATAGTGTTTATTTTAATACTTAACTAGGTTAAAACTTTTTTTAATTAGCTTAAAAAATTTCAATTTGCCCATGGCCTCCCCAGTCCCTTTTTAAAAGCATCCAGTCTATGGAGGAGAAATGACCCTTCAGATGGGCACTCCATGTGCTTATTTTGATTAGCTAAGGGGCACCTCATACAACACAGCATTTGTGAGCTTGTCGCCAAAGTCGTTTGCAGAAAATCTGAATTAGAGTTGCCTCTTCAGAAAAAATCATTTCATGCTGTCAATCTGAAAGCACAAAACAAACTACTTCACACAGTTTCTATGTCCATTTTTAAACTGAAGTCAAAGGAATTTTTTATGGAAGTTTCTATTTCACCTATGCAGCATGGAGGACCCTCAACATCCACCTTAATGCCAACACCTGTCATGATCCTGGCTTCAATACCAACATTTACCTCAAGCGCAGTTGCAACTACTTGTTCGCTGGTGACTGATCCTGGAGCTCAGACACCATCAGCCATCAAAAAACATGAGAAATTTCATCCCCCCAGTAAGAAACAGTCAAAACTGAAAGAACAGTAGAAACTTAAGACACTCAGGAAGAAAGACAAATAGAAGCAGGCTACACATATTTCTGTTGTTGCAGCCCAGTTTCAACTGCCAGATATTCATCTTGATCCTGCCAATCTTTTTTTTCAGTTTCACACTTTCCAGCAACATTTCACTTGGTTTTTTTCTTCAGATCTGCACAGACTCCACTTCCCTTGACCTTCTATAGTAGTCCGAGATCTATTTCAGCAGGAAACCCAGCACCCATCTTCTGGTGAAGCAGTGTGCACAAGGTTAGACACTGAAGAAGAACTGCACAGCTCATCCCATCACGATGCAGTACATTTCCCATGTTATGTCCTTTTTGCTTGGACATGAGAGTGGTCCCCACCATGGTTTGACCACTCTGAGGGGTCCATTCAGTACTAGTGAGACTGCTCACCCATGCCACATTGGCAGCAACATCTATTTTGATATTCTAGTTGAGATTGCTCTTCACAGAGGGACTGACTGCATAGCTAACCAAGAGATCTACCATGCTTCTTCTTGTACTCATGCTTTTCCATTGTGGCATTCTATGAAATGATATGATTGCCCGTTCCCACAGTCCTGTTGAGGTAATTGTTACATACAGCACTGATGTTACCTGTCTGTCATGGGTTTGGAGGGAAAGTTCCATCCTATGGGGAGTGGAAGGCGGGACATCA